>NC_057428.1:9083518-9387778 GCF_019457755.1 Venturia canescens
TGTAAAAGAATAATTTGAAAAAGAATAAAAATTGGAGTTTATCAGAATTTGCAAATTGGTTTGAATATGATTTATTAAAAAAAAAAAAAAATATACCGAAATTAGGTTTATTAGTTGGACATAGAAATATGAGTGTCGACGAGAACGGAATTTTGGAAATACCATTTGGGAACTTACTATTACGCAGTGAACGGAAACAATTCTCCCGCTCCACTCAGCATACCACGCTACAATTTAACGCGCGGTTCACACACACACACAAACGAGATTTTGTAAAGGATTAACAAATAGGCGAGTGGCGAAACTCATCAACAAGAACGTTCATAAAAACGGTGTTCGGTGCCATTTAATCGCGTTTATTATCGGGAGCTAGACTGACGGTACTCTACATGGTTTCACCAATTTTCAGAAAATACAATACCGCCGCGAGCTGCTAACTCACGGAGTTATCCCACGGAGACAACCGAGTGTCGATGAAGAATCAAACGAAACCGATTTACAAAAATCCTCGCCACAGCGACGAAAGCTCGAAAACCATCGTCGTGACGGGGTTTTCAGTGAATCTCAGCACTTTAGTTGTTACCAAGGGTAACCACGAACCACCTTGGAGGTCGCGATCAGGTGATGTCAAATTAGCGGATTCCAAGCGGTTTTTTCGATCCGCGATGGCACGAGACATCGCATAGTGACCGAATCAAGAGCGTTCTAGCAGTTTTAATAAGAGAAATATAATAATGTTGAGAGGAAGTGTCGTCAAGTCTCGCGTTACGTGACGCGTGGAATTATCCTCGGTTCAGAAAATGATAACTAAAGGCGGAACGTGACAAAATATAAAAAAGAACAGGTAGATTGATTACATGACTGAGCAAATAGCTAATTTTCTTTCGTTTTTAATATGACTCTTTAAAATCGCAAGTAAAATGGAATAATATGACCAAATTACCTTGGTTATATCGAAATTGAACTCACAGGAAAAGTAGTAACGACATTTTAACAGCTCCCTATAACGTAAGGAAAAGTGGCAGGGAGATATAGCTCTGAATAAATTTTCTCTTGCTGTCTAGATTTGAACTTTTACCAATTTTTGAATATACAACACAGAGAGGAAAGTGTAATAAACGTGAGATGAAGGAAAAAAAAAGAAAAAAGTCCGTTAGTGAGAATTCGTAGCAGGCGAGTTGAAGGAAAAAAAAGTATATAGAATTTCATTACGCTTGGAAAGCTCCTCACCGTTTCGAGGTTCCGCTCAATGGTCTCGTAGCCACCAATCGAAGCTAAAAGATATCGGAATTCGATCTGTATAGTACTCGAGATAATGTATATATATTCTTGACCCTACAGTTCTCCTTCTCTTACTCTCTTCTTCTTCTACTAGCCAAAGTCGAATTTTCCTTTTTGCGCTATTTTACTTTCCACGATACAGTCGATCCACTTTCTACCTTAATACTTTTCTTCTGTTCTACGCTCGAACCTTTCGTTCCCGTGTTCCAACATCGTGAAGCCGGCCTTGGAGAATTCTCGGAAACATTGGTATTACGGAAGATCGCTAAACCAACTCTATCACAATTATTTATTTGCAAGGAAAATTAGAAATTGCTTTCTCCCGAAATTACAAGGAAAAATTAGACCTGATGATTTTTTAAAGGGTTAAATTTTTACTTTCCTTATGAAAATTTTTTTTTAGCGATATTCTAATGGATCGTAATATTGTTTTAGGGAAAAAGGGCAAAAAATGGGTCATATACGATATTGCATTTGATTTTAAATAAATAACTTGTCACCACCTACCACATCGATAATTAATATATAAGCATTGTATCACATTATTATCATTTATTATTGCAACGAGCAATCGATATATCTACTCGTACTCACTCCTTCTTCTGAGAGATCACACGTAATCTTCTATACTCTATCGACAAACTTTAGAAAACAGAAACGACCGAAACACCAAAGGTTTTTTTTAACGAAGCATGGTGGTCTTTCTGTATAACGATAATTTTCTAAGTTGAATGGATTGTAACATCTATCACCTCTTATCATCAATATAGGAGAAACCGAGAAAAAACGGGGTACATCGAATATTACCGTATTATTTTTTTTTATTATTCTGACAAATTGATATATTTTTTTCATAAACGGAAAAAAGGTAAGCTTTCACAATTGCTAAAAATAATTCCAAAAAACAAGAAATTTCGAGAAAAATGACCATGGGAAAAATGGAGGAATTTTAAAGGAGTTGTAATTTTTTTGCGACTTCTTTTCAAAAGAAGCAATCAAGATGCATGGGATTGAAATTTTAGTGGAAAAAAAATTTCACCAGTTTTTGAGGGATACTCCTTTGTGTCTTAAGAATTTTTCTTTAATTTAAAAAAAAATACAGTACGCTTCTGGATGTTTGTAGGTAAGCAATAGAAGATAAGACTTCTCAAACTTCTGAAAAGCAGGATATTTCTTTAAGTACCCCATTTTGCCCTGGTCTCCGCTGTCTTACTCCGGGAAATATTGAAAAAGTACATGAGACATACGCGCGCATGCGCTAATTTACACAATAGCTAACATCTCTGTACTATTGAATATTACTACTTTTTCATTATTTTGAAGAAAAAAATCTATGTTCTGGATTAATATAATTGCGGGTACTACTCATTAAAGCTAAGAAACAATTGAAAAAATATTGGAAGGTGTTATAAAATTTCTTCTCAGTTTCTGATTTGAAAACAGGCTTTCTATAGGCAAGAGTATAAGTGCATGCCTACTTTGATTCAACGCTACAGACTTTTCATATAAAAAATGTGAGTTTTTTGAATTTTTATTAGATTTTCAATACTACCTAAAATAATCTTTCAATTTTATAAAAACGATAAAGCATCAGAAGATGGCCCACTTTTTTACGGTTATTTAGTTGTATTTTACAAAATAGTATTTTTACAAAATATTTTAAAAATTTGCACCTGTATGACTACATTTTAATAAGTATAGCAACCACAGGTTGAAAAATATGTTATCTGTGTGACTGTGATATATTGCGAAACTTTCTTTAATTCTTTAATAATTATGGTTGTAAAGTGAAGCGTGCAACAATAGTTAACCGAGTGCTACACATTTCCTGAGAATTCATGTTTTTTCAAATCGGTCTCTACAGTATTTGCTTGACGAATAATCTTTTAAAGTTAAAGAAGGATTTGAATTGGAATTAGAAATGATTAAATTCATCGAAATCTGAACCTCAGTACCAGTGATCGTTGTTGTTAACTTTTCTTGGTAAATATGTCGAATCGGGGCTGCAAATGATAACTGCATTAATTTGTTTCTTTACATTTTTTATCATGAAAAAATTATATCCCATGCAATTCTAAGAAGGGGGAGGAACTCCAACACCATAAAAAATGTAAAAAACCGACTATAGAAAGTGATATAGATACAGAGGTAAAGAGTACATATGTGACACGCACACGCATGTGTGCGCACCCTTTATCCGGGAACCATACATACATCAAAGGTGCTCCAAACCTACCCAACAATTCCGCACACACATCGAAAGTGCTCAACGATTTCCCACAAACATCGCTTGTGTGTGTCTTTTGATGTGTGCGCGAAATCGTCGTGGGGATTCGGAAAATTTTCGATATGTGTGCGAAATCGTTGGGCGGGTTTGGAGCACCTTCGATGCGCGTGCGCGCGCGTGTGTATGTGTGTGTATCCAATGATCCCACTCATACAACAAGTCGAACGATATGTAATCATGTTTCGATAGATATCGAAAAATCTAAAAAAAAATATCAACATCTAGAACAGATGTTTTAGATGTTGATTTTTTTATTTTTATGGTGTTGGAAATCTTCCCCCTTAAATTAAAATTATTAAAATTATATGTTATACTATTGTTTAGTGATAACGAATACTCAAAAAATATTTGGTGCAACTTTAAGTTGCAGTCCCGATTCGACATATTTTTCCTTTTCTTTTTTCAAGCTCTCTTAAGAGCAAAAATAATGTGAAAAGACACCATGAATAATTAAAATTTTTTGCTCATTTTTTACTATTGAAAAAAACTTTCAATTTATTTTGTATTATGAAAAAAAAATTTCAATAATTTCTTCATATTTTCATACATCTTTGGTAAATTCAAGCCATTTTATGCATTGATCAATCCACAATATCTCTTGGCGTGTATCTATCGTTATTGTTGATTCGTAGGAATTGTCTGGCACGCGATTCGAATGACAAAAAATGCTGAAACAACCCAAAAATAATCATGTATTCCTAAGATATTCATCAATTTGATGAACCGACATTTTGGGGGAAAAGTCGAGAATTGAGTAAAAAAATGCATATGAAAAATAAGATTGATTTAAAAAATTTTTTCTCAGCACTAAATACGTTTTAAACAATCTAATCCTTTAAACTTTAAATTTATGTTTTGATAAATATCATTGTGTAAAGGTATTTAAAATTCCAACTATCTTTTATATGGAATTTTTTCAATAGTTCTATTTGAAGAGAACGGAAAAAGAAATTTTTTACGTGTCATTTATACGGAAAAACGAAAATCCGTTGAGCGTCTCGTAGAATCAAAATATGGAGCTGCCCCGGCAGGAGAATTTTTGTTATATCTCCTAGAAACTTCTTAAATGACAGGAAAAAAAAGCTTTTCTCTTGATTTGCCCTAATGTTGATATATTCATTTGAATTCCAAGTATTCCACGCAAGGAGTAAACATTGTCGCGTGGAAGGAGAACGAAAAGTAGACATTTATATATGGTTGAAGAAATTTTTCGATCGTGAAGTTGGAGCGCCTAATTTTGACAACTACAATGTAACCATTTTCAAAGGAAATCGACCAATCTGAAGTAAAGATACACGGCCCGTTTTTACTTGCTTTGCGTATTTTTTTTTTTTTTTTTATCCTTGGCGCCAAGACGATGGCACGTCTCTAGAAATCGTTTTGAATTTTTCAGAGTGTATTTTTGAAAAATTTCTCTAATCGTTTATCATATGGAAAATATAATAACTTTTGAAGCATCTGCAATGGCTGCTCCCTTGAAAACTTGTAAAATATGTTTCAAAAAACTTGAGTTGTATATCCAGTTTAGTTGATGGAAAAAAATAAACGGAATTTGCCTCATTTTTCAGTCGCTTGATGAGAAAATTTTTTAAAAATCGTTATTGGGTCAAATCACTCAATATCGGGAAAAGTTTGTAAAAAGCGCTTCTCGAAGGTACCACAACGCTACAAATGATGCGAACGAAATCGGAGAGTAAAGGTATATAAAGTAACCATACCTCCATAAAGAGGGAGGAACGGCGACGGAATCGAAATCAAAAATCATTATTCATCGGGAGTGTTATGGACGTTTCTCTACCCCTCCCCCTTGTTCGCCCCTCCACAAATGATGGGGTCACTTTCTACTACTTCTAACTATGTATACTTAGGGGCTTCTTCTAACGATAACTTTGGAAATTTTGATTGACGTTACTCACAAGATTACCAGTGTTGGATTTTGAAACCTTGACGTACGTTTATGTTCCGTACTATTTGTATACGTCCATACATATTTTTATAAATTTTGCCTTTCCATTTTTGTTCATGAACTTATCAGAGAGACGCACATTACGAATAATAGTCTCACGAGATTTAACAAATGGTAAACTTTTCCTCATTCTGCTTCTCTTAGATTCACGCAAGCAAGTGAGATAGGTGCGGTTTGCTCGTAGCTCGACATTAAGCCAATTAACATAAAATATAAGTGAAACTTAATTCGAAATGAAATAGTGCACACATTTGTATAGTGCATCTTTAAATTTCAGAACTTGACATTTTTCACTTTGAATTCTACGTAGGGTTCGAAGCTTATTCATTCTTCGAAATATTATGTAAAAAAAATTTAATAAGTGCAGGAATGGAAGACAGTTAAACGAACGCAAACGTGCCTGCGAGTTATTGAAAAACCCACGAACCACAGCACGAGCATCCATAATTTTTCACCCTCTCTAAGTTCTTTCCATCATGGGACGAGAAATATACGCGTCTGGAAGACATTTATTTTTCAAGAGTATTCACGTCTCACTCACTGAGAAAAAAGTATTTTTTTTCCATGTATCCGTATCACGATTTATTTCAAGACCTTCCTCTACAGTTTTCGTCTTTTTTCTATGGTCGAAAAATTCTTGATAGTGGACTACTTTATTTCAATGGAGTTAAAAATTGATACAAAACTTAACGCCATTATCGCATGGGATTTAATTCGAACAGACCAGTTAAGATATGAACAGTTAAAATAATAAATTTGATGCCTCATTTGATGTGTAAATATACTTCTTTAACCACTAAAAAGCTTAAGAAATTGCATACATACATTTTTTAGTAAAATAATAATATGAATTGTTCATCATAATTCTTGTTCGATCCCTTTCCATGAATTTTTCTTGTTATGGCTTCGTAAAGTCGACCATCAGTTCGCTCCATAGCTAAGGATCATTAATTCTGTATGGTATTGTTTGAAGTTCGGAGTGTGCATTATTAGTTTGGTGAACAGTTTTGGTAATTAGAGAGTTTGAAAGTTTCACCGAATACTACCAAACTTTTCCTTCGATGTGCATGAAATTCTCCTCGCCCTCTTCTTCGTTGTTTCTCCTCCTTGGTCCTCCGGAACATGAAACGTTTTGATTGGAAATCGATTCTTGTAATTCTTCTTTTCTCCCCTCTAAACCGCTTCGTATTAGTGATAGCTTAAAACGTGAAATGCAATTCGTCCATGTGTAATATTGCATTAATGGAACCCTTTTTTCCTTATCCATCAAATGCATGAAAAGCAATTGAGCTGATTTTTTAAACATTATTTTTTCGAGCAAGTCCTACAATTTTGTCGCGTTCGTATCTTACATTTTTTGTCATACCTGCTATTTCCTAACGTATATTATCACGTCCCACATTAAAAATAATGTTCATTTCTTCTTATCAATCCCATTTTCTCTTTCTTATGAGGTGAGGATGATTACACGTACTGCTTTCGAACTCTCGCCATTGTGGCGAGGATTTCCGTGCATTAGTTCCAATTGCGTGCATGCGTGCACTGTTAAAAATTTTTTTTTCAAACAAGTAACTTTTTTTTAATGCAAATAAATGAATTACTTGTATATTATCTAGTAATTCATTATTATTTCCATGTAAATATGTTTTTGACATAAATTTAATATTTTTATGAAAACAAATATAAATTTCTTAAAAATAATGGACTGTTAATAGACGAGATTGCACGTTCACTACAAACAATGCGTCAATTTAATTCGGCTGACTAAATAAAAATTTCGACAGAGTTTTCGAAATTTTTGCAGCCAAAGTATGTTTTGTTCGAAATGAAAAAAATGTACAATCTTAATTTAGAAAGTAATTTCTTTCTTCTTCCTGGAATACAAATTTTTTCGATTAAAGTTTTTTATTTTTATACCGAAGAGTAATGTGATTGCTGGAATAAAAGTCAATTACTTGTTTCAAGTACGTTGCGTGTTTCCAATGGAAAATATTGCATATTTCTCATGAGTAATTTCCATGTATGTCATCAAAATAAAATATTGCCACCAAAAATATTATTTATTTACCACGAAAATATATTATTTGCTATTGGTAGCAATTCTGTATTTAATTTAAATAACGGTATTTAGTTTCAAGAACCTTTATTATAACGACTAATCAATAACTGCCAAAAAAAATGATTTATTGGACGTAAAACATTTTTTTATCCAACCCAAATGAAAATATTTTAGTAGCCAATGAATTTCCCTCAAATAATTTGAATTACTTGGAAAAAGAATTTTTTTTTAACAGTGTGCATGCGAAAAGCTGCCTTTATACAAAAAATAGTGCATTGTGCACCAAGGAGGCAAAGTGGAATTTTCAACACCTTGTACTGACAACACCGCGCGAGGCAATCACGGAAACGTGGTTACGATAAAAAATTATGAATATTCGGGCGTGGTTCATCCAGATACATCAGAAAATAGAGTATAATGTTAAAGGGAATTTTATAACCTTTAATATAGCTCAGAATTACTTTGTCTGAAGTGATATTTTTCCACTCATGAATAAAATATTTTAATCTTCCAGCATGTGTGCTAACCTCAACTATTTTTTGTTCGATGTTAATGTTGTCTTTGATGACTTGTGTTGATTTGTTGGACATTGGTGTTTTCCCCTGAATTTCAAATAGGTGTTTTTCCTGTACCCGCCCGCCTGTCTGAATTTCGCAGGAGGCGGGCCTCTCCAGTTTCCCTGGTGTTCCGTGTGCTCCTAATATCTTGGGATGATTTTATTTGGAATTTCTTTTTCTGTGGTTTTATATTTGTATAAGCCCTTTCGATGATTTTCGCCCCTTTGATTTGTTCAGTAAATTTTTGTCCATATAGAAATTCGTCCGATATTGTTGCATCTGGGACAGGTTTTACGATTTTTTTCATGATAGGGGTTATAAACGACTTACGAGCGATTGAATTTTAGTGGAAAACTGTTGTAATCAGTTTCCCTGTGTCACACAAGAATTGGGTCATTGCAATCTGATCGATACTTTCATCAGAGTTATCGAGGATCATCGAAAGAGCTGCGGATAGTGAAATTACTACTGTGTCGACACAATTTTGAGTTTCCATGAAATGTTTATCTCGTTTCTTTTCAATTTCAGTCAGTGCTTGAGCGATTTGTGGGTTGATTTACGGAGCTTCGCAGTAAAGTTCTCCGGTTCTTTTGTATTTCCCGATTAATTTTTTTGAGCGTCTTCCCCGATGCCTTTTCTCCGTGACCAATTTGTCTGACTTATCGTCATTTGTTATTGAGATCATAGGAGTTTCTTACGCTCCGTTTGTAGATACGTTTTCCGTATGGGAAGTATCTGATTCTGTATCGGTATTAGAAGCTAATTTAGAAGCTATAACAGAATTAAATAAATTCTTTTATAGGCGGCGTGTTTCTTTAACCGTGTGGGTTATTAGTCGCTTATTGCGTTGATTGAAACTAATGGAAGTTTTTTCCATAGTTATGTTTTTAACTGTTCGTACAGAAACTTGTTTTTGTGTATATATAACCATGATCGTTCTTGTGGAACTAATCATGCAGGATTTTCTCTTACCTTTAGACCTGTTTTCTTCATTAGACACGGATGGGGTTGAGTTTTTTTTTGCTAATGTCCGTGTCTGTTAATCGTGTGATGAGCGTCATTAAATTTTCACTTTGTCTTCGATTTTCTGGATTATATTTCATGTCGAATTTTCTTCTCTTGAACGTTCTGGTGATCGTGATCGTTTCTTTTACTTTCTTTACTCATCGTTGATTATTTTAACTTTTTTATGAAGAAAAAATTTTTGCGCGTATGAAGCCTTTCGTACAACGAAACATAATGAGATCGAAAGTCGAGCGAGCGGACTATCGGAGACATCCGACCAACCGTTTTTTTTTTACGTTTCAGCTCTAAACGTTATGAAGTTAAAGCATATAACAGGGACTACTACATGTAATAATCGAGAACGAGGGGTATAATATAATAATACACCAAAACATTGACGTAAATGAAAATTAGGCGTTGCATGTATTTGACAATTTTTTTTTCTATCTCGGATTATCTGATTTATTTGTATCTTATACTCACGAATTCGAAAATCAAGTACAACGCCAAGTACAACGGACAAATATTTTTTTTATCAATTTTTTGCTTCACGCGCACGCGACCTGTGATAAAACCTCATTAATTAATCTTACTAAATAATGATTATATTATCGTTAATCTTCAATCGAACCCCAGATGCTATATCCTGTTGTGGAGTATTATTCAGGCATCACGGAGGCGTTATTCTCATTTGAAAGTTAATAATTCCTATTACGTTATCCGAAAATCATCAACGAAATTAATTTGAGTTCCAAAATAATTCAGTATTGACTCAATGTGAGCTATTTAAGAATTTTTTTGGAATTTCGAGAACGCGTTGACCTTTAGACGACGAGGATTTGAGAGTTGAAAAAGCCCTTCGAAAGTGCCCAAATTAGTTCATATCACAGGACGAACCGATATATCGGCTTTTCGATCCTCTAGTGTTTAATAGCTTGTAAAACACCGAGAAAATAATCTGCCCACTATGGTTGATGGCTTGTGACTTTTTGTATGTTATCACGGTGTTTTTAGAATTTTCTCAGATTTTTAAAACATTACGTTTTTTTTTATCTAAAATGAGGATTGTGCGGAACACTCTAAAAATATGATGAGAGTATATTATTTTCGACTTAGATCATAGAAAAAATCAAAGAAATCCAAGAGGATCAGGGTCACGGGTTTACATACTTGGGCTGGAATATCTCTTATACAATTTAATTCATGCTTGAATTAACTATGTCTCATTCTTCAGACTTTTTTTTCGCCAACGTATTGGTCAATAATGCTTTTTTATGATTGGTTTCTCTAAAGTGTATTGTCTCTGGAATTGTTAATTTTTTATTCACGTCCTTCGATCATTGAACTTATGGCAAAACTGTCACATCATGCATATTCTTAGTTTTTGTTTGGCTGATTAGTCCGAGATTTCATTTGACCTTTAAAAACTTATTGAGTTCGTGGATTCTGAACATTTCAAAAGAAAGGAATAGCGACATTTCAATATTCCGTTTCGACGACTTTATGGCGATCATTGATATTAAAGACCCATATTATCACATACCGATAGTGTTGGTTTATGGGAAATTCTTATGATGAGTAAAGTCTACTTACTACTTATGAATAGTAAAGGCAAACGTTAGGAACTCGTTGGTCAATTAGTTAAACCATACCCCCAGCAAAATTTGTTCAATAGGCGAAAAAGAAATGCTGAGTATTAAAAAATCGTAAAAGCCAGATGTAAAGGTTACAATTTTTCTACAGTATTTGCCGTTTTATTTATATATATCTAGAGTGGCGGCAGCGAATTAGAAACCAGTATCTACATTTATGTAGGATGAGTCGCTGCCAAAAAATCTTTACAGGAGCGATAGTTTTTTTTCAGCTGTAATCGATAACTTTGAAAATTTATTTCATTAACAATTAAATATTACAATAGTTCAGAAAATACTGCAGGTTGATTTATTTTTTATGTTTCTTCTTGTTTCGATTGCAACTTCTTTAAACTCTATAGCTTAACGCATTGAAAATATATGAATTCTCTATTTTTTAATTTCATGAAAAAATGTTGCATTTTTTCGCACACAGTTTGTTCCTCTGCTAAAACTTACTGTACTTGAAATTGCGTGTCCAAAATTGTTGTTTTACGCATTAATGGGTTTATGGTGATACTATACAACATTTTGAGGATAGGAGTTTAGGAAATTTTTTCCGTGTAGCAACGGGTGGGTATCAGAAGTTAGAACGACTAAAATTTCGAACAGGCATTCTGTATATCTATATATGGATATATAAATTATATAATATATATAATATATAATCTATATATAATATATAATATTATATAGTATAGATATACAGAATGCCTGTTTGAAATTTTAGTCGTTCTAACTTCTGATACCCACCCGCGTAGCAACATACTTGTAAAGTAATTTTTGAAAATTTCAAGATTTTCCAAACATATTGAGGCCCACAGTAAAATCGTGACCACAAACGCAGAAAAATTCCATATGTTTTAAACGGAAAACTTCAACCCCCGTGATCACGGATTAAGCATAGCTCTAAAAATCTGAAAAAATTACAGCATTTATGTATTTCGAATCAATTTAGGGAGCGAAAAGGGTAAAATAAGTTTTGACGGATTAAGCATAGTTCTAAAAATCTGAAAAAATTACAGCATTACTTTTTATGTATTTCGAATCAATTTCGAAATACATAAAGCGAAATACATAAAGGGAGCGAAAAGGGTAAAATAAGTTTTGATCCCAGATAATGACCACCCTAATATACAAATAGAAGATATGTATACGCGGACAAATATTTCCTAAGCAGATTTAAACCTCCCCTTCATAGTGAATACCTATTGGAATTCTTACTTTTTTAACCACCAAAAGGGCGTTACCCGCCTAGAAATTTGTTAGGGTTCACCTGTTCATGATGAGGTCATGATCAGGTTTTGAAACGGGCAATCCTATTGTTAAAAGCCTGATGTGGCCGCTATAAGGTTTTCCACAATAATTTCCAAAACAGCCTAATCTAAAATGGCCCTGATCGGGTTCGCCTAGATAAGGCCTTTTTGACCGTTATCTCATTCAGGTCCTGCTCAGGCTCGACTTAATCACGCCATATGTGGAAATCCTTATGAGATTCCAGCTGGAATCTACCACAATACTGCCTTGACAGTACTTGTTCTATTAGGTCCTTCCAAGGCTTGCCTTATGATTGGCACAAACGCGTATTCGAATAGATGGTGAATAAGTTATATTCCATTCGTGTTTTGTACGAGATCCGAGTGACAAGTTTCCAAGTGATTTTCAAAGTGAGTTTCCATATATTTGATGAAGTTTTATTCTATTCGTATTTTATAAAAGATCCGAGTGACAAGTTTTCAACTGAAATCAAACAATAAAAAAATTGTATCTGAACATAAGTTGAAATGAATCGAGATGACCAACGTCGGTATAAGGCGCGTATGCGTATGCGAAGATATCGCTCTATGCGTAAATTTACAAAAGGTATGTACAATTTTAAAGTGATTTGCATTAATTATATGAACGAATTAGAATTGTTGACATTATACAAACGAGCAAAAATTGTGTTGAGAGAATTATTGATACAAATTTGTGATTTTTCTCTTAGAAATTCTAAAATTGTGCCAATCTTAGCACACCAATCATTTTATTTTATTGTTCAATATTTCACAGATTTACATAGCCCGAAAAAATTCGCCAGCGACGAGAAGAAATCCGTAAGCGTCAAAGATTTTGATCAAGCTGTTGGCAGAGTCATCAACAATGCCAAGGATTGGAACGGAAATCGGGCGATACGCTAAAAAAATGCCCAATAAACGCGTATTTTTAAGAATATAAAATTATACTCTTTATCCACACGTTCCTCAAATTTGACAGTTTATAAAACATAATTATTAAATTATAGGTTACACATGTCAGAATATTCAAAAAAAGACTTATAATTTACATGATTGATTTAATAAAGATTAATAAAATAACGATGTCTTCTAGAAGTCTATGTGCACGAGATTTTCATGTAGGACAACCTGACAGTAGCCTAGTCGAAAACCCTGATCACCGCCCGGTCAGATAACCTGATCAGGGTCTGTAAACGAACGTCAACCGACCCGGACCAGGGCGCCTTATTCGGGCCTGACCAAGCAACCTGGTCACGGCCATTTGTTTCAGGGCGTAACATTTTGGAACAGGGCGTCATCAGGTGGCCTTACAAGCGCCCTACCAAGGCAGCATGGCAGCCTGACAATACCCTGAGGAGGTACCTAGGAAACTTTCTAGGCGGGTAGTTCTATGACCTGTATTAGCTTTTCTTCTCTCCCGTGTATACATTGAAGAGTTTTGCAAGAGTTCTTCTATTTCACGCGAAGAAATTCTCCAAGACTTTTCAACCAAATTCTTCCTCTTCCTTTCTCAACGTTCCATCATTTCCATTCGAAACTGCAACAAGATTTGCTCTATCTACACTTGCTCTTCATGCAGTTCTGACTTCAGGAGAATATTACTACACTCTACTTGTGTAGAAAAGAAGCCACATTCTGGTCTGAATCCTCGATACGCTTCTTTGCAAACTCTCGACATACCGGATGCGTCGATTTCCATTTGGTCTTATCCCTCTTCGCTTTCGTCCATCCCTTATTCCACTCGTGCGCGCGCGCGTGTGTGTGTGTGTGTGTGTGGCTGCTACATGTGTATATATACATTTCACACATAATACAATCGTCCAAGTATTGCAGACGTAACTGTTCCCAGTTCCGCGACTGGTGAAACTTTCTCCTTTCACACTCTCGTCAAGTTTATGTTGTCAGAAACAGAAAATTTCTTTGCCAGAGAGACGTCACCTTGTCTGTTAAGTTTTAAAGCTGCGGACGAGAAGCAAATATATAATTATGCGTTATAACTGGTTGGTGCTTTCATGCAATATTTATAAATAAAATACACTGGTGATGTAAATACTTAAGAAGAATTTGTAAGAAACCAAGAGACAAAAAAATATTTTACGAGCTTATAAACGGCGTTGAATTAACCTTTTCATCCATATTTCTGTCTCTAACCAGGCGAAATATACCAGAAAATACAAGCAGTCGGTGAATGACAGTAAACGATTTCTGAATATTATGTGAATGCAGTGACAAAATCTGTATAATTCTAATACAACGAGTACTCAATCCCTACGTTTCAATAATGTATAGATTTGTATATTTTCACTGAAAATGACCTTGAACTGCTTTGACCCTCAAATGGTTTTTATGCAGTTTGCAATACTATACAAGATGGTTGAAAAAATGTACCATCCCATTTAAAAAAGCGGGGGTGACCTTCGCTGTACGTCAGCACCTCCGCCGAGATGAAAAAAAAAAAATAGTTGCATATTTGATGACCCCCTTCGCACCTTACAACTTTTGTCTGAAAGATTTTTTTTGTGTCGTGGGTAATTACCGAGATATTTCAGGTGGTTAAGTTAGGTGGAACACCCTGTATAATATCATTAGAAATGAACGAGTAGTTATATGTGAAATATATACGACGCATCAGGAACTCGATATCAAACTTTCACAGCGGCCAGCGGCTGTTCTCGCTTAATTGCACCAAACGTTAAATTCTTGGTGGGACCAGAGCATATAGAGAACTAAAACGATCCAAATTTCATCTTTCTTTCTCCCTTACACCTGTATATATATACAGATTCCAGGAGACCTACAACTTTTAAACCTTGCCTAGACCCCATCTGCTTTCCCAATTCTTGGAAAATGATATTAATTCGTTCGACCCCATGCGTAACTCGAACAAGCTGCGCTCTTTCTATCAGAATCATGAACCCTATCGCCCTCTTTTGCCACAAATGGATACACGTAACGAGCGTTATGAATTCATATATTTGGACTAATTCGCATCCACGCTCATTTCACACGTAACGATACATGGTTAGGAGAAGTCGAGGCAAAACGGGATACCCGAAAAACTAGGGAAATATTTTTGACTTTTTTTCGACTTTCATATTTCTCTGAAAATGAATAAAAAAAAATGTTTTAAAAAATATAAAAATTCTCGACTGAAAAACTCCTTCTCTTAAGAAAATAGTAGTAAGCTTTAAAAAGTTTTTAATTAAATAGATGTCAGGAGGTATCTTTACTTCTTTATTCAATTATTTGATTAGAGTCTCTCCCGACATCTATTTTATTTCAGACTTCTCAAAGTTTACTACTATTTTCTTAAGTGAAGGATTTTTTCAGTCGAGAGATTATACGTTATTTTAAAACATTTTTTTATCTGAAATTTTTTTTTTTTGATGACGAAAACTGGCAGGGCGTCAACTCGATACTGGACAACTAACCACCGCATTGTCCGCGTATATCTGTCGTAACGGTACGCTTTTAATGAAACATGCTACGCGTGAATTCAAGTAACTAAAAATTTAGGAGTAGACATGAAAAGAAGCGAGAGTGCGAGATGTTGTGTCAAAAAGAATGAACAATTTTGTTTATTTACAATGATGTGTCAGTGTGCAGATGAAAAAAGCGCAAATCATTGGTGTTTTCGTAGTTACACTCCAAATTCTTTCTTTTTTGTCAAGAAACTTTTATAATTTTGATCAATTTCTAATAAATTTGTCCAATTTTTAAACTTTTCTGATTTTTATCATTGTTTGATTCTGAATTCAACCAATCTGGTTTATTGTGTGATTCTATGCAATTCCAAATTAATTTCTCAGGCTTGATACAATTTAACAGAGATCGATTGCTCGGGTTTATTCCTGATTATGAAACAGTTCTCGCTCCAAATAAATTGAATTCATTGGTAAAAGAAATTGTTTGCATTCCAACAACAAATGATTTTCATTCGTTATGAAAAGAATCCTAGGCCAAGAATCTTCAGATCATACCGAATCACACAGTCACCTCTCTCTCTCAGTAACGAATAAAGGAATTTGGTTTACACACCAGAAATCTTCAACCCGCACGGAATCGCACAGTCCCCTCCCGTTCGGCGTGAAATTTGGAAAAATGGAGGTTTTCATGTTGTTGAAGTTTGTATTTTCAGAGTCCCTACCTTTGTACTTACCTTTGTACTTAGAGTGAGAGCTGATTCAAGAATGAGCTGCCATTGCGGCTCTGCACAGCCTTTTATACGAATTCAGACAAAGGCATAATCATAACAATTTTATCCAAACATAACTCAAATTGGAATTGGACCAGAGAAATAATCTCGGACCAGAGTTTCGTCTCTAAATTCACGAATTGGTGAGCCGACCTGTTGCCACGATGAGACTGGGTGGGCTTAATACTGATTTCCATTGCTCATGTGAAAATAAATATTAGAAAAAAACAACAATGTAAAAAGGATATATGTGTTTCCAGAAAATACTTTATCTTAAAATTCCTTTGCTTAAGAAAATAGAAGTAAACTTTGAAGAAAATGTTTTGAAAATAGAAGTAAACATTAAACAGAATGTTTTAAAAAAACATTGAAAAAAAAACTTTAAACAACATGTTCCAAAAATAACTTTAAACAAAATGTTTTAAGAAATATTAAAAAAACTTCCGATTGAAAAATCGTATAGCGTATTGAAAATAAAATGAAGTCGAGAAAAAAATAAATGTTAGAAAAAAAACATTGAATAAGATATAATGGGGACTTTGAAAAGTATGAAATAAAATGTTTAAAAAAAACGAAATGTTTCAAAAATAACTTTAAACAAAATGTTTTAAAAAACTCCCGACTGAAAAATCGTACAGCGTATTGAAAATAAAACGAAGTGGAGAAAAAAAATGAATGTTAGAAAAAAACAACATTGTAAAAAAAATCTGCGTTTCCAGAAAATGATTTATCTTCAAACTCTTTTTCTTAAGAAAATAGAAGTAAACTCGGATTGAAAGTGTGGAGAAAACCCAACACTGAATTGGATCCAAAGCGTACGAAGCATACGATCAAACATGGTGGTGGGAATGTTATGGTATGGGGGTGTATCGCAGCATCAGGTGTTGGAGAATTAGTTATCATTGATAAAATTACGGATAAACAGTTGTACCTCACAATCTTGAAAGAAAATTTGAAAAAAGCTGCCGATACACTAAGAATGAAACCGGGATATTATTTCCAACAAGATCAAGACCCCAAACACACGGCTTACATAGTGCGTACGTGGCTTCTATATAACGTTCCTCATATTTTGCCAAGTCCACCACAATCACCGGACTTGAATCTAATAGAGCACGTGTGGGCTGAACTTCAAAGACGTGTACGAAAGCATCACATTACATCCAGAAGTCAACTGATAGAGATTTTGTAAGAAGAATGGCACAAAATCCCACCTGAATTTATCAAAAAAGTAGTAAATTCTATGCCTCGAAGATTGCAAGATGTTATCAAGCAAAAGGGCCTTCCCACAAAATATTCATAATGTATTTTTCGTAAAAGTTGCTGAAGTACGAATACTTTTGTCCTGGTCGTTATAACTTTTATCAGAGCTTACGTCTTATTAAAGAGGAGTTGAAAGATTTTTCACACACAGTAAATTATGTCAGAATATAAGTAAAAAATAACACTGCACACATTTGAATAAATATAAGAATTCAAAAAATTATTTCTCATTTTGTTTAAATTTATCCTCTGTATGAATACTTTTGTCGCTCACTGTATGTATATGGAAACGCTATGCTTATACACGTGAACTTTAGTGATCAATTACTCGATAACTGTACAGAAGAAAAAATCTTAAAAAATTTGTATTGTCAAAATTGGCACTAAAGAATATG
The DNA here is from genome assembly GCF_019457755.1 of Venturia canescens. NCBI lineage: Eukaryota > Metazoa > Arthropoda > Insecta > Hymenoptera > Ichneumonidae > Venturia > Venturia canescens. The sequence continues at coordinate 9,101,435 of NC_057428.1, forward strand.
TTCACCAAATTTTATTAAATTCTTATCATTTTGAAATTTTTAATGTATTTAACATGGTTTAGCATGGCAACATTGTATCGTCGCTATTCACCCTTCTTAAAAAATATATTCATTTTGTTTCCAGTATTTTTTTTCGGGGCCAGTTTAGCACCTATACCCACCAATTTTGAGTAAATTGCGAAAAACTGCTGAAATTATAAAATAATCGCATTTTTGAGATTAAACATTTTTTTTTACCTATATCATGCATAATTTTTATGTAATTTGATGCAGTGCATTTAAATGCAGTTATTTTAGCTTATACACCTTCAAAATATTGAGTAAGTAAAAGAATCGCATTTTTGAGCATTACAAATTTTTTTGACTTTTATTATGCATGATTTTTATGTAATTTGATGTGCTCAATTCGTATATATTTTCATTATTTTTTGTGGATGCTGGAAGAGATGTACGAGTGATGCAGAAAATATGAGAAAAGAACTTTATAGACATCGCATCGTTCTTCTTGTATAACGAACTCTTTTTTCCTCAAATGCTCGGTGGTAAAGGTAAAAAAGGTAAAAAAAAATGTGTAATGCTCAAAAATTCGATTCTTTTACTTACTCAATATTTTGAAGGTGTATGAGCTAAAATAACTGCATTTAAATTCACCGCATCAAATTACATAAAAATCATGCATTATATAGGTCAAGAAAGATGGCCCTAATTCTGATTCAGCACGTCAAAATATATAGAATTATACCGGTCTAGACAAAAGTATTGACCACTTTTTTTTGTGTGCCAGTGTAATAAGACTTGAGCTAAAAAATACACGTATGACGGAAATCAAATGAGTGGCGTAAGGATAAATGTCGGAATCGTTTTCAAAATCGATGTTGTGCCAAGAAACAGTGGATATTCAGAATCTGATCCAATTTTCGGAATTCATGTGTTGATGTTAACCATACTGAATCCACCATTTTAAATTACGTTAGTACTTAACATTAGATTTATAATCAGAAATCCTAAAAACCCTCTAGTACCAACTGTTACTGTCGTCAAACGACTTTTTGGATAATCGATTTACCGTATCGGATCCACCATGTTGAATTTACAAATTTTGAGTGCCGATTTGTCATCAGCGACCCCAATCCCAATTCTCATTCTAACCAAATTCCAAGTAAATGCCTTGGATAGAATCGTGGAAAAAGAATTTTTCTAAAAAAACGTTGTTTTTTTTAGTTCATTTAGTGTTCAATATTATATTAACCCTTTCGGACCGTATGTTGCTTCTACGCAACACGCGCTTCCAGGCCCAATAAAACTGCATCGGTCAGTAAGGTCGGGGTTCTAACTGCCTATTTCCATGAAGCAAGGTTAGATTGCACTTTAGATACTCCTAAACCAAGAGATAAACTGCTTTAACTCATCGAAATATCAATATGAAGTCGGCGTTTCATGTTGAGTTGGCGTTGTGTGAAAAGGTGCTGTAGTTATCGCAAAAGAAAAGTGGGTATAAATTTTTTTCGTACTCCAATCGTTATTTCCTTTCAAAGGGAATCTAATATGATGTATTTAAGGTATTCGGTGCTAGATTCATTCGTAAATTTTCCTGATTTTGCTCCCCAAGGACCTGGTGCTGCGCGCAGTGAACATTCAAAAATTCATATTTCCCAACAAAAAAACCGAAATGTCACAATGGATTCGGAAACTAGAAAGTATTTTGAGATAAAATTATGAAGGGAATCATTTTCCGTCAACGCAAAATAGGTCTCGGTCTGAGAGGGTTAAAAACAATTACGCCATTAAGACAGTATTATCTTCTTCCATTACTCAAGTAACTAAAAAGTTAAAAAAAAAGGATTTGAATCCGTTAAAATATAAAAAAACTTGGAAAAATTCAAATAAATCGAGGTGGTACCGTGTGGGTTACCGCACCGTGTTTCAAAGGGTCAATTATCATAATATCGAGAACTTGAGCTGAGAGTCCCCTTCTAAAAAGTTGGTGAGTAACGCCCGAAGTTGGTCGCCAACGGGGAGCATTGTTGTCGTTTTATTCGTGCTGTGATTGGTCGCTTAGTTATATACGGGTTTTTTTGAAATTATTAGGAGTCCCGCTGTTAGTTTGACAGATCCGTTTTTTATGTCACGCTACGAAATATCACACTACGAAATAATAATAAACAAACAAAATTTCTTCTCATTCACTTCATTCTCCCTTGCCCTTTTGATTATTCTTCTCCAAACATAGAGAATTGTCAACCTGAACCGAAAACTACAGAGTAGCGGTCGACCGGCATTCTGGAAATCATGGACAGACGAGGAATTGACCTGGACGACGTCTGCAGGGAACGAAGGCCATGTAGCCATGGAGCTGGATATTTTATTTTTTATTATTTCTAATCAATTGATTACGTCTTCTCATCTTATGATCGACTGAGTAATTTCGCCACGATGTTGAAGTTCGCATCGTTGAGATGCAACCAAAACCGATTATTTTTTATAGCAGAGCCCAAATTTTTTATAAAGTATTTTTTAACGATAATGAGGCCGTCTTCTTTACCATTGGAACACTGAATTTACTAAGAAAATGGCAAATATCGAATTGTCAAAATCATTAATAAAAAGATATTTTTCATTGCATCCCATCGATGCAAACTTCAGTATCATATTTGCGAATCGTTAAAAATATTACTTTTATTTTATTTATTTTTCTTTTAAAATTAACGGACAATCAATTCATCAAATTTTTCAAATTTATTAACAAACAATCAATTAATTCAATTCATCAAACAATTATTCACTTTTGGGAAAATAAAGAACAAATCTTCTTTTTCTCTCGTTCCTTTTCTTTTCATTCTCCCTCGTCCTCATCGTTTTTGTTCCTATTTCCCTCGCTTTCCATTCCTGTTACTGTTTTGTTCTTGAGCTTACGCTGGTGTACGGCCCTTATTCTTTTTTTGCTCTCTGTGAATGGAAATTCATATTTGATTTAGAAAAATTCGCATAGATTGCTATTTTAATTTATTGAATGAGCTTGTACCTTTTTTGGGATGAGGGCGGTGTCCATAAGAATTTCGGGGTCCATCGGATGTTTTTTTCCGATCTTAATTTCCAAACCCTTCGACACTTTAATGAAAGGACAGACACCATCATATTGTATCACTCCTTTCACAGTGACCGAGCATCCCACGAAGAGATTTTTTGGTATGCTAGCCGCGCTCATGACGCGGACGGCAAGCTTCAACTCCACGCCATCGGATATAGCTCCGATAGAGTACATTGCATCGCCAGTTTTATTCTTTGTTTCCGTAAACAGCATTTTTAACCAGCCGTCAATTTCTGTAAAAAACATTGCAAATTTTTGTCGTTACTCATTAAACTTTTTTCTTTTGTAATACAAAAGATTAGAAAATATTAAATCGAAAAAGCAATACGTATATAAATCGTAGTGTTACACTTACCGACGTATTGTCCTTCCATGTCCCCGACATCTTCCCAGCTGACCGGAACAGGCTTCGAAGTACTTGCGTCGACATTCTCGGTGAAAATACCTTTTTCTTCGATAATTGTATGCTCTCGAATAATGAGTTCCACCGGGGTATTTCCAATATTATATTGGGGTTTTTTAATATTGCCCGCGAGCGCCCCTTTCAGATGTATAATCTGAGACAGTTGTTGCGTCAAATTTTATGGTGATAAGGTGAAATTTTTCCAGTATTATTATTATTGCATATATATTAAACCTCTTGAAAGAATATTACCTTATCCGACGTTATGACATTTTTTACCCTTTCGACTTCTTTCTGCCAAGCCGAACACTGAATTCTTCTTCCGGCATTGTTATTTAAAACGAATTTCATTATGTTATACTTGCGATCTTGCCCCACCGTTTTTGCGCTTTCGAGCACATCGACCCAGCCACATATTTCTCTAAAACGGATACAAACGAATAAAGATTTTTACAAAAATTGAAGAATTTAATTTTCACGACCGCGACATCAAAAAAATTTCAACAAAAACAATGACTAAAAAAGTGGATAAAGAGAGAAACTTACATGGTGTTGTCGGGCGGTGTGAACGCGTCGATTGTCGCGCTTTTTGTGAATTTATATTTCGGAAGCGTAGCGCTATCTTTTCCAGAACTCAATTCTGTACTTTTTCGATTACTTTCTGTGTCACTATTTTTTTTCGGAGTCATGATTCGATCGTACGTATATGGAGATGATTTCTTGTCGTCTGAACCGACGTTGTTAATATGACGATGTTCTTGTGTCTTCAATATGATATATTCATAAATTTTTTTCTCATGGCTATGAAGTAATTGCATAAATCATATTGGAAACATAAAAACATCGTCATATTAATGACATGAGTTCAGACAGCAAGAAATTATGTCTAAATTCATGCGATCGAATCATGGCTTCGAAAAAAATCACGAAAAGCGCCACAATCGATACGTTCACACCGCCTGACAACACGACGTAAGGTTCTCTCTTTTTTATCCGCTTCTTTAGTCTTTATTTTTCTTGAATTTTTTAAATGTCACGGTCGTGAAAATTAGATTCTCCAATTTTTGTAAAAACTTTATTCGTCTGTATCCGTTCCAGAGAAATGTGCTCGAAAGCGCAAAAACGATGAGTCAAGATCGCAAATATGATATAATGAAATTCGTCTTGAATAATAATACCGGATGAAGAATGTCATAACGTCGGATAAGGTAAATATTCTTTTAAGAGGTTTGATATATATAAAATAATAATTATGAAACAAAATTTTCACCATGAAATTTGACGCAACAAGTGTTTCAGATCATACATCTGAAAGGGGCGCTCGACAGCAATATTAAACAACTGCAATTTAATATTGGGAATATCTCGGTGGAATTGATTATTCGGGAGCACACAGTTATAGAAGAAGAAAAGAATTTTCACTGAAAATATCGACGCGATTTCTTCAACGACTATTCCGGTCTACTGGGAGGATCTCGGGAACATGGAAGGATCATCGGTAAGTGAAACACCACGATGTACATATTGCTTCGGTTTAATATTATCTAATCGTTTATATATATATATAAAAAGTTTAATGTGTAACAAAAAAAATGTGCAATGTTTTTTTTTACAGAAATGGATGGCAGGGTGAAAATGCTGTTCACAGAAACGAGGATAAAACTGACGATGCAATTTACTCCATCAGGGCTATATCGGACGGCGTGGAGATAAAGCTCGTCGTCCGCGTCATGAGCAGGGCTAGCTTACCAAGATATCTTCGTAGGATGCGCGATCACGGCTAAAAGAGTTTTGCAATATGGTGGCGTCTGTCCTTTTGCAAAGTGTCGAAAGATTCAAACATCAAGCTCGCAAAATAACTTGTGAAGAATCCCGAAGTTCTCATCGCCACCGCGCTCATCCCAAAAAAGACACAAGCAAATTCTGTAAAATTAACATAACAAAATCTATGCAAATCTTTGTAAATTTCAAACGCGAATTTCCAAAATTCAAACAAGAATTTCCATATACAGAGGGAAAAAAAGATAATTTAGCTTAAATAAACTAAACAGAAGGGAATGAAAAATAAACAGAAAAGGATAGAGAAAAAGGCGCGGAGGCTTGACACCGGCGGAGGCTAACAGGAATGGAAAGCGAGGGAAATAGGAAGAAAAGCGAAGAGGACGAGGGAGACTGAAAAGAAAAGAAACAAGAGAAAAAGAAATTGTTTTTTACTTTTGCGCATCATATATTCCGTGAATCAAATCTTAATATTCCTAAATTGAATTATGTTTGAATTGAAAAATAAATAAAAAAAGTAATATTTGTAACGATTGGTTATTTATTTCTCGAATAAAATATCCAGCTACATGGCTTTCGTTCTCTGCAAGCGTGGTAGAGGTTGATTTCTCGATACTCTCTGCCAGGTTTTCGATGTCCAAGCCGACTGCTCTGTTGTTTCCGGAATCCCGTTACACGTCATAGAAACAGTTTAATGACAGTTCTCTGCTCGGTAAAACTAGCCTGAAATTAAGCGGCCTTGACCATATGCATTTTCGATCGGTCGTTTATCAAAAGCGATTTGGCCGAATAGCGCAGTACCTGGTTCCCATCTTCTTTAAAAAAAAAAGCGATTGAGAATTCGGAAATCTAGAAGTTGGAAGTCTTGTGACTACGGAGGTTTAGAAGTCGGAAGTCTTGTGGTTACAGAGGTAAGTAAAAGTTTCAATTTTCGAGCTTCAGGCCGATCGATAGGAAGAGATTTGACGCAGTGTTTGATATTATTTCCTTATTTTACAATTCTCATTTCAATACTTTAGTAACTTTTTTATGCTGTAAAAAATTAATGGAAATCGGAATGTAAATTGTCAATTTATTTTTTTTTAGCTTACGAAAGATCTAAGCAAGGAATCTTGCTTGCCTGTCATTTTGTGGTATCAAGCATATGCTCTCTTCAAAACCGACATCATCATCAACGAATAAGAAGAAATCAAACATCGTTTAAATGTACAAATATGTCGGAAAGGTATTTGTTGAGTTTGTTTACAATAACAGTATTAATTTTGGTTTCATTAGAATAGTTTTAAAGACGTATGCGTGACAATTCCACGGGAAAAATAGTGTTTGATTAGAAATTTTTTACTTCGAAATTCTATAAAAATATAAAAAAGTTCAGTAACATTTGGCATGCCATGAAGAACAATTATTTACAATAATATTTCTTCAAAATGACTAAAAAGTTGATCAAATAATAATTATCCAACAATTTTTTAGTCAGATCTTTTTTTTTCATTTAGAAATTGAATCTTTGCATTATTCACGATATTGATAAATTCTTTTTATGTATATGAGTGCGAGCGTGCGTGATTCGTATACGCGTACTAGGGATGGGCGATGTTGAAAATATAATCGATTTTTAATAAATCGATTATTGGAGAAAAGAAATGGGTTCTCAAAATCGATTTTCCAGTTTAAAAAATCGAAGAAACGATTAATCAAAGAATAAAAATAATTTTTAATTGCAAGTACGCTGAAGAAATCTTAGTTGTAGATGTAAAATATTAACAGCTCACACTGCTCACAGTTATCGTATCAGTTTTTTTCTTGATTATAAAGTGATCGTGTAATAGTCCCGGTAGCAGCGTGGAGAGCTGACGCTTAGACATCCCGGGTTCAAATCCCTACTGATGTAATTTTTTTTTTCATTGTATTTTTTTTTTCAATTAAATCGATCCCTCTACAAAATTCAATTATTGAAGTGGATTAGAAATCTTAATTGTAGATTTTAAATATTAACAACTCACAGTTATTGCATCAGTTTTTTACGATATCTTTGAAGTGATCGTGGAATAGTCCCGGTAGCAGCGTGGGTTGCTGACGTCCAGACAGCCCGCGTTCAATCCCTACTGGTGTAACGTTTTTTTTTACATCGTAGTTGTTTTTTTTTTCAATTAAATCGATTCCTCTACAAAACTCAATTATTGAAGCGGATTAAAAAAGAAACAAAAACAATCCATTTTCAACTGTTTAAGTTGTTCTAATCGCAAAGCTTTGAGTTACGAAGTTATTTAGCCAAATAAAATTACAAAAATAATATTTTCAATTAAAAATAACCATTTTCTCCTCCAACCGGACTATTTAGAAGAAAAAGGGGAATGGCTTCAATAATTGAATTTTAAAATGGGATTGATTTGATTGAAAAAAAAAAACAAATACAATGATGAAAAAAAGTTCCATCATAAGGGTTCGATCCCGGAGTCTCCGGATCGTTAGCTGTCGCCGCTACTATCTAGACTATTCCGCTTTAGGGATGAACAGAGTTGAAAATATAATGCATTCTTAAGAAATCGATTATATTACTTCTCGGGCGTAGGCACAGCTTTCAACAGATATTCCATATCCTTTTTTTTTATCGCTTGTAACATTTTTTGGATAGTTTTTCATAACAATACATTTAATCTTAAATATGAAAACTTTACATTACTCTGTATAAGTTGATAACAAAATCGACCAGCTAAATACTACAATACTAAATGAAATAGTTCATACAGAAAAATTCATTTTATTTCTGAAGTTTGTTATTGACACATGAATTTTTGCATTTCAGGTGATCCGAGACTGCTATCGAGATAATTGATGATGATGATGATGATGATGATGATGATGATGATGATGATGATGATGATGATGATGATGATGATGATGATGATGATGATGATGATGAGAATGATAATTGATATGGATTGAATTTTATTGAACTAAACTGGATTAAATAAAACCAAATTGAATTGAATTGAAATTGAGACAGAATGAACTGAACGGAACCAAACTGAATGAAACTGAAACGATTCAAAGATGAACTAAAATAAAAGTGATAATAAAAAAGCGCAAAATAAGATTAATTTGCTATAATTTCCATCATTTGGAGAATCATTTAGTTAATTACATGGTTAAATTGCTCTTTCCATTGTACGATAGCGATCTATTTTCTTAATTTGAAATAAAGTGAATAAGTATTTTTTTTCATTGAATTGATTGTTTTACATGAAAAACATTTCGTGAATAAATAATATTTCTAGAACCATTTAATTGATTTACATGCCGGCGATAAAATAAACTGTCGGAATAGTGTGATTACGATTCGAAGATTCGTACTATAAATTGTTATTTATATTGTACGGGAGAGATTTATTTTCACAATTTAGAATATAATTAATTACGTTATATTTTATTGAGTTCATTCATTTATTATACGGAAAAAGTTTTAAATAAATAAAACCGATGTTTGTTTTTATCTCAATGTAATAAAGTTTTTAAATCAATTCAACCTGGATCATGGGACGACGAAAGGTAAATCGAACCCCTGAAGAAGAAATTGAATTTCAGCATCTTAAAAAAAAAAGAGCATGTGAAAACCAAAGTCGTCGACGTAGTCAGTTAAGAGCTACTGCACAAAATATACAAAATGACCGACCCTCAAACGTATTTGAAAAGCGACCAGAAGACGTATCAGTATCAGCACTGCAGCAGATTGTGGTTATTGAAACATCACAAGCATCCTTGAATGTTACTAACGCACAATCAGAGAGAGAATGCACATTGGCAGGACATTCTAATCGAATTCATACATTTTCAGAAGATATGGAGGTCGTTTCTAACTCACGCATACAAACACTTAGAGCAGATGTGGTACCACGTGAATCGATCGCTGAACTTCCAGCTGTTGTTGAGCAACATGAGCGTATCATAGATTTACAACCAGAAGAAATAAGACCGGACGTAGTCGGAGAATCAAATGATCAGGATAATGAACCAAATAATAGTAGATCACTTAATGGGGAACGACAGAACCGCTTTCGACAAAGACGTAACGAAGAACGAAATCAATTTTTCGCGGGAATTATTGACGATGTTCAGGAACACTATGGAGGTAGTATGAATGAAATTTGTCGCCATTGTAGTGCTGCACATTTCGTGTCCGAAAGAGTGTCGAACAAGCAAAATTCATTTCATGATTGCTGCAGTCACGGTAAAGTTCATCTTGAAACATTACCAACCATGCCAGAAGAATTGAATTCCTTATTTAAAGGCACGCATAATAAATCGGACACTTTTTTCAACCGAATTCGTAATTACAACGCTTCGTTTTCATTTGCGTCGTTTAACGCTAATTTGATGAACTTCGACGGAAGACGTCCGGGACCATATTGCTTCAAAATACAAGGCCAGATCTACTATCAAGTAAATACATCATTGTATCCAGTTGATAACGAATTGCCAACTTACGGCCAACTTTTCATCGTTGATTCGGATGAAGCTGTAAGTTCTTTATTGCACCGACATACAATGCTTGATCATGATCTACTGAGAACAATTGATCGTATTATACGAGATAATAACATTTTTGCTCAGTCATATAAAATGATGGGCGAAGAACTGCATGCTCAACGGCAAATAAACCAATGCAATGATATGCACCCACCTGGCGAGTTACAGTTGCTATTTACATTAAAACCAGGTATGGATCACCGCCGATTCAACATTCAACGAAGCAACGAAGTTGCTGCTGTCTTTTCGACTACTGCTGATGGTGAGATTCCTGAATCGTATGTCACTATCCGTAGCAAAAATACCAAGGAACTACAATTTGTTAGTACCATGGATCCCAATGTTGAGCCATGGGTTTATCCATTGTTTTATCCATTTGGTACTCGAGGCTGGCACCGAGATCTAAGGCAAACAGGAAACAATCAAAAACGTGTTTCTAGAGAAGCTTATGTGAGATATCGAATGGCAATACGTGAAAATGATGAAAGCAATGCTATTCTCTTGGGACGTCGGTTATTCCAACAATGGGTGGTTGACCACTACGTGAAAGTTGAGAAAGATCGTATAGAGTTTATAAAGAATAATCAAACAAAATTACGTTCTGAAACTTATACTGGTTTGGTAGATTACTTGAACAATGCTGCACATGACGCGGATGCTCGAATCGGAAGAGTTGTTATCCTACCATCAAGCTTTACTGGTTCACCGCGAAATATGATGCAGCACTATCAAGATGCAATGGGAATAGTTCGAAAGTTTGGAAAGCCAGATCTTTTCATAACGATGACATGCAATCCGAATTGGCGTGAGATTAGAGAAAATTTATTTTTAAATCAACAACCATCGGATCGCCCAGATTTAACTGCACGTGTCTTCGATGTGAAAAAGAAACATTTGATTGATCTGATTGTACGACAGAATTTTTTTGGTGAAGTTGAAGCATATATTTATACGATTGAGTCGCAAAAGCGTGGCTTATTGCACATTCACTTATTAGTGACGCTAAAGCGAAAAATTACAACCCCAGAAACAGTAGATCAATTTATCTCCGCGGAAATCCCTGACCTTGAATCGAATCCAGAGTTGCACCGAATCGTTATGAGGAATATGATCCATGGACCTTGCGGAGCCTGGTGTGAGTTGAATGGAAAATGTTCCAAACACTTTCCAAAGGCATTCCACGAGGAAACAACATTGGATGCGGATGCTTACCCAAATTATCGTAGAAGAGATACCGGAGTTGTATACGAACGTCGTGGAGGACACGTCGTTGATAATCGATGGGTTGTCCCGTACTGTCCAACACTATCACTTATGTTCAATAGCCACATTAACGTGGAAGTTGTTACAAGTGTAACAGCTCCAAAATATTTGTATAAATACGTTTATAAAGGACATGATGCAGCGGCTATTCAGATAACAAATGGCCAGAACGGAGAGACAGAAACAGTTATTGATCACGACGAAGTCAAGGATCACATAGAAGCTCGCTACGTTGGTCCGAATGAGGCTATTTGGCGAATCCTTGATAAGAAAATGCAAGAAAAAAGTCATCCTGTGATACGTCTTCCCGTGCATCTACCCAACGACCACAATATCTCTATTCCAGTAGATATGAATGAAGAAAGATTACAAAACGCAATAAGTCGCGAGTCAATGCTGATGGATTATTTTGCCTTGAACGCTCGCGACCAGTCTGCAAGACAATTTGTTTATCCAGACATTCCATCGCATTATGTATTTAAAAGAACAAATGTTCGTGGACGGACCATATGTCAATGGGAAAAACGACAGCGTGGGCATCATGCTATTGGACGAATGTACTCGGTCAATCCAGCACAATCAGAACTGTTTCATCTTCGTTTACTGTTGTTGAAAGTTAAAGGCGCCAAGAGCTTTGAAGATTTAAAGTCCGTGGACGGTCAAGTTTGTGAAAGTTTCGTTGCGACGTGCTTAGCATTAGGTTTAATTGAAGACGATGATGAGTGGCGAAAAGCAATGAAGGAAGCTGCAGTTTGGATGATGCCTGGTTTGCTTAGAAGACTATTTGTTAGAATTCTGATCCACTGTCAACCGATTCATCCGAAAGAGCTGTGGGAAGAATTTAAAAAGGAGTTATCAGAGGATTATGCGAGACATACCTCCACGCAACAAGCACAGAATAAAGCGTATAGTCGAATCGCTTCTATGCTCGATCGCGAAAGTTTTAGTCTATCGCGATTTCCAGGTATGGAACAAGTGGAAACTTTTTACCAGGACGAGCCACAGATGCCACCTGCTGGGTTCAATGAAATTGGCATGCAACAGTATAATAAACTCAACAATACCCAAAAGACTTTCGTGGATGCCGTACTGAATGCAATCGACAACAACGACAGCCACAATGGCCAAAAAACTTGCTTCTACATAGATGGTCCTGGCGGATCGGGGAAGACCTATACGTATACAACTCTTTCAAATCTTGTTCGAGGTAGAGATAAGAACGTTAGTGCCATGGCTTTCACCGGAATCGCAGCGATATTACTTCCAGAAGGTAAGACAGTACACAAAACGTTTGGACTCCCAATACCTTTATTTGCAGATTCTACGTCCAGCATCAAGGTTCAATCGAAACAAGGCGTATATCTGAAGAACATCGATCTTTTCATTTGGGATGAAGCCCCTATGGCTCCACGTTATGCACTCGAAATAGTGGATCGAACATTACGAGACATCATGAACAATAACAAACCTTTTGGTGGAAAGATTATCGTTCTCGGAGGAGATTTTCGCCAACTTCTCCCGGTTATGGTGCGAGGAACTCGTAGTGAAACAGTGAACCTGTCAATTAAATACAGTACACTATGGCAACACTTTAAGAAGTACGCTTTGACTCAAAACATGAGAGTGTTGCCAAATGAGGTGGAATTCGCTCAATTTTTGCTAAACATTGGTGATGGAATTCTCAATGATTCGAACGACAACATCCAAGTTCCAGTGCGTTGTTTGGCAGGTGCCGATCAAGATATAGTCGAGGATACGTATGGACCTTTAGTGAGAGCAAGACAATTCAAAAAAGTATCAAAATGTGCCATCCTATCAGCTCGGAATATTGATGTCCAAGAAATCAATTCAAGGGTTATGGACTTATTTGATAGTAATACTGAAAGACTTTACACAAGCGTTGACAGTACACAGAATTGTGGTGATAACGACCATATAAACGAAACCATCCTGCCCGAATATCTCAACACGTTGTCACCACTCAGTTTGCCACCTCACGAACTACGTCTCCGCAAGTACAGTATTATTATGCTTATACGAAATCTAAGTATCAACGAAGGTTTGTGCAATGGTACAAGACTACTGGTTTTAGAATTAGGCAGTAGAGTTTTGCGATGTGAGATTTTGTCCGGTGATAAAACTGGACAAATCATTTTCTTACATCGCATCACTCTCTATTGTGAAAATGAATATCCCTTCGCTTTTAAACGACGCCAGTTTCCAGTAAAGATAGCTTTTGCAATGACCATAAACAAATCCCAGGGACAAACGTTTGAAAAAATCAGTGTGGACCTTCGTCGAGATGTTTTCAATCACGGACAACTATACGTAGCCTTTTCCCGCGTGCGGTCTTGGGAATCTCTGAAAGTATACCTTAAGCCTCAACGCGACGGAAATGTCAAGAATTACGTGTACAAAGAATTATATCAATAAATAAAAAGTACTTATTTGTGTCTATAAACTTTCCTCTTGAATAGCCCCGAAAGATTTTTTCTGTAAAAAACATTTCTTCACTCTTTGTGAATCATCACTCATTGTGATTTTCTTCATTTTCTATTTCTGTGTGTGTTTTTTGTGTAAGTACCGTTTTTTCAATACATTGGCCGCACTTTGAACGAGTGTTTTGGCATTTGATTGCGCTTTCGTTTAAATACAAGTTCAAGGCTATAAAATATGACTAATATGCTACATAAACCGTTGTTCCGAAAAAAAACAGCGTAATTACTGAAATATAACGGTTTGGAAAAGGTTTGGGGTCAGATTAATCCAGTTTGATCGGTGGTTGAAATGTCATAATTTGGGCGCAGCAGCGCAAATGAACCCCTGTACGCGCGCTTCAGCGCGCGCTGATAAACCCTAGTCCCCTTCTAAAAAGTTGGTGAGTAACGTCCGAAGTTGGTTACCAACGAGGGGCATTGTTGTCGCTCTATTCGTATTGTGATTGGTCGCTGGGGCTTTCAAATTCGGAGTCTTGCTGTCAGCTTCATGTTTACTATCAATTTGTCAGTGGTGTATACGCGAGTGGTTATAAGCTTTCCTTGGGCGCAGCAGCGCTAATAAACCCCTATACCCTCGCTTCAGCGCGCGCTAATATACCCTAGCAAAAGAAAATAATTCATGTGGTGTACGAAGCCATTAATTTTTTTCTGTAAGTAATGAAAAGAGCGTTATCAGTATAGTCAGTCTTTCGTTTGAATTTTTTCATTTCACATTGTTTCCGCTCACCTAATTTTCCAAACGAGAATTCAATTGGTATCGTTAGCAAACGTATTCTATACCCAGTTGGTCGAAAAACAAAACGATGTTTTATGCAATATCAATGTTAAAAAAAAGTTGTCCCAATATCCGGTTGCATCGTTATCGAGGCCGGAATATTTTCCGGATGCGCTGGGAGAATTGGATAGACGGTTATAACCGGCAAACTATAACAGATGCGGTGAATCGTGTTTTTCATACCTTCATGCCCTATCCTCCATCTCTCATATTCGTAGCAACCCTCCCAACCATCTGCGCTCTCTTTCCTTCTCTCGCTAGCGGTAATTATTTATTCGGTGTGCTGGCAACAACAATGTGGAAGATTGTATATATAGGCGTATCGTTCCACCAACGGGAATAAATAGCGATGGTCTACCACGCGCTTTCCCAGGCCGCACACACATCAAACACAATCCACTGCGCTCATTGGATGACAAATAATTATTCTCATTGTCCTTTTTTATATTTCGATATACGTATACATGTCCTGGCAATACGTATGCGATACGATAGAATGTTCGCTATAAAACCCTCACATTCTCGACTCTTTGGGGCCAGATCTATTCTTTTTTTTTCCTATGCACGGATCTATATGAGTCGTTACACTCTTTTTTTTTGCTACCGATGCTCTTCAAACTTAATATTCGAGTAAATGTACAATTCGGTTCTCTGATACCATATTTCTGCAACATGCGTAGATTTTACAAGTATGGATTGCTCCAAGATCAAATTTCTACGAAAAAACTCATTGCCAATGGGTTATCCTCAGTCATATATTTAGAGATTCAATATGTAAAGCATGTCACTATTTTTGTTATTTCTTAAAATTTGATAGACAAGGATGAAATGTACTGTGAGAGGAAATATTATAGCGATCAGTTTGAGTAGCCTTATAGCTCTTATTTTGATTGTGTTTGAACCTACAGAGCATATATGTATGTTCTCTCATTCTCAATACTTGAACCTTAATTCTTAGCATGATATCCAGTGTGGCAGAAATTAGCCAGAGGACTATGGATGGAGTGCCTATATAAGCCTTTCCATTCTCCTCCTTATTCCTACAATAACTGTATCAAACAAATTAATAATGGAGCATATAATTATTCCTCGATAATCGACAAGATTGCTTTTATCGACGTATATACCCCTGAGAGGTCTCATCCAATTGCGTCTGACTATTGACAATCATATTCGGTTGTTTGTACCGAAAACAATATGACCTCAAGTAATCCGAAGAAATTACGAGAAAGAATATTTCTCAGTTCCCAAGACAGCAACGATACTGAAAAAAGATTATAACATCCGAAATATACGTTCGAAGATAGAAAAAATCGTATGAAATTGCATTGATTGTATATCAGCCAAGAAAAAAACAAGAAAAACAGGAAAGGTTTTGTTTCCGATTTGCAATGGTGGTATTTCATTGAATACTTTTCATCTCAATTACATAGGCCCGTTGACTGAAACCAACTAAGAAATGCTATAAATATATTTTTGTAGCAACTAATAGTTTTTGCAAGTTTACGTATATACTGATTTTCTAATCGTTTTTTCATAGGGAGATTTTGAAGGGTATTGTGCAATTGAAGGAATAGAGCATATTTTGACGACTACAGGAACCCTAATGGCAAATGGTCGGGTAAAAAGAGTAAATCCTACATTCATACCGCCTTTGACGAAATTAGCTGCACCGAAATCTGAGGAATGGTATAAATATATAAATATTGCTTATGATAATCTAATTTATTGTTGAGAGTTTATGCGGGATTATGGGAAAATATTAATATACGAGTGTTACTGGAAAATGAATAGGTTACTTCGTTTCAAGCTAATTGAAATGAATTACGTGATGAAGCAATTAAAAGTATCACAGAGGTGTGAGAAGAAAATAGACGGGGATCAAGAAAAGAAAACCAGCTCAACTTTATCACGAAAGAGATTTAGTTGCCATAAAAAAAACTTAGCAAGCTCCAGGACAAAAGTTAGGAACAAAGTTTTCGGGGCTTTAACACGTTATTTAATTTCTACGTAAGAATCGTTATTTCGTGGAGTCATAATTGACAGAAAACAATGACTATGCGAAGAAGAAAGCAATAATTCAGTCCATGGCGAAAATTAGTACCGTATGTCTCATTTACAGGATGATATCTATTATATGGATTGTATCGAGTGAGCATAGGAATTCGGGGATGAAAGAGGATAAAATGCGTGATGTGAATCGAGTGTCAGATCAATGTCGGGAGCTGAGTAATGAAATGATCAACAGAGGTACCTATTCATTTTGGATTTACTAATTAATAAGTCATTACCGTGATCCCATTGATAATTACTACAGAATGTTTTGATGCAGATACGTATTCTAATGAAAAAGTTCACAGTAATACGGTTGCTATTATTGCGCTGGTCGCATGCCACGGGGATAACGAATAATCAGGACAGTATCGAGTAGGTTGTTCCAGATTCAATGAAACAAATAACAATTTTATATAGTTAAAATACTTAAATGATTGTTGATAGAAGTATTTAAAAAAAAATTCATCGACTTAAACATTAGTTGAATTGTTATACTCCGTACAAAAAAATATTTTGTAGCAGAATCTCAATTTTTGTAATAAGACAAAGAAAATTGGGCTCGATTGGGCTATTTTTTTCAAAGAAAAGTTTTACCACCATGCTAAGTCGTAAAAGAAATAACAGTGAATATAGTCGAACGGAACGATACAAACTTCGATAAAGACCTCTGTTTAAAGAAGATGAATGTGGTTGGCGAGTTTTTGATTAAAACAAAGGAAAATAGAAATGAGTTTTGTTTTTTTTTCAGTATGTTTTCTGTTCGTGTAATGTTTTTGTTTTTTTTTTCTATCCATTTCCCCAAGAAGGAAAAGTCTATCTGTGTTGATTGAAATGATTTTGAAGAAAATAAAAATCACTGTTAATTTGACGTGAAGTTTTGATTTTGTAATTAATTAAATTTATTCAAGAGCAAGAACTTGTCATCAAGATCTACTATCCGAGCTAGTTAACTCCTCCAGAATAATCCAGGTAACCTGTTTACATAATTACATATTAGTATAACTATCGATCTAAACATATTCTGGCACGATAACTGTCTGTCGAGCCTGTAGAAGTTCGTTTCGCTCGTCAGACATTTCATTTAAATTTCATTGAGTCAATGGAATGCTTTCGTTCGAAAACCTATTTGAGAATCTATTCACTAATGGACTGACTAATTTCAAGTTCGGTTACATGTGAGAACCGTGCGTTTTTTTCGTTACTCAAGTAGTCTGGGTAATTTTTGGTTATAACTCTCTATTGAGACTGTTTTCATTTATGAGCCGACTACTTGGAGTGACCGAAACTCAGTTGAATCTTTGAAACAAGATAATGGGAAAATTGCTTAACACAAGCCTGTTCCGAGGTTATATTCGCTTGTGTAAACACTTGATGATTCAATATTTCAAATGAATCTTTCATTAGTTTTTGTTTTCGACTCGTAATTAAGATTCTAACTGTTTCTGTTTGTTTAACCACACCAGGTGAAAGAAAAATCTACAACAACCATAAAGCACCAACATTGATTTTGTCGAAAACCTGAGTGATAGTATACTTGAAAATGTTCATGTAATCACACCTTTTAACCCTACACAGAGAGAAAAAAATAGTAAGAATTACTATGCTGCCATGGTATTGGGGTTCTATATCGCCCATTTTGAAGGTTTTTACCAAAAATATTGTAATTTCCAAGTCAATTCTGAATGAAAATTTTTAAATTGCGTATTTGGCTGTGACAAAGGTTTAAACTGTGCTATTTTTTCATAACATAGTTTATCAAGGCAACGTTGTAAAATTTATGTTGACTCGATGATGAACTGTCAAGTAAAATTATTATGCCGTTTTGCTATACTTAATACTGTTTTCAAGCATCGATCATACGCCAAAGTGTTGAGAAATTTACTATGGTAAATAACAGAATTTCATTCGCGGTTGTACGATAATATACCGGTATACATGTGTACCGATGTATTTATTTTGACATCACTCATCAATTTTCATCGAATCACTTCACCAAAAATTACTATGTATGTTTGTAAGAATTAATAAATATTACCGATATAGAACCCTACTTCTATGGCACCATAGTAGTTTTTAGTGAAATTTTCTCTCCGTGTAATCACTCACTTGGGATCTAAACGACATTACGTCATTTTCAAAGCAAAATTTGTACAATACTGTGTTGGAATTGTGACCTGTGGCGCCACGCAATATTAGCGCCATATACCAACTGTGTAATTAGTATTGCCATTGAGCCAGAGCGTCTGTGCTACACGAGTTTCATTAATTGAAGAGTTATCAATTTTTGTTGTGTGATTCTAGAGAAGGGAACTATCCTAATTTCACTTATATTTGTAATTATTCTCCATAATAAATGAAAAATGACATTTAAAAAAATTATCCAAAACACCAACTCATCATACACTCCAAAAGAAACTGCTCACGTTACCGTTGCATAGAAAAATCAAACTCCGTAAAAAAACTTTTTCTTCTGTAAGGAACTATCGGCTTCCAAAAGTCCCCGTAAAACATCAGTGTGAATTTTGATTGCTTATCACATGAAATGTGTACTAGTGAGAGCAATCTCGATGACAAGCGTCAAAAAGAAACGCGAACAAATTTATATCGAGAAGATTCTGAAAACGGTGATGAATGAATCGAAAATGACGAACTCCTGTATTCCGACTCACCTATCACGCGAGGAAAAAGCAATTTAGCAATTGTGACTTTCAATTTAACTCATCGACTTACGGGAGCATGTGTCGTGGATTTTTTGAAATTTATATTTCTTAAAGCCGAGTTTACATTTAAACACTTTGTACAAATTCAAAAATTTTTCCGCCGATTTACAGAATCCGATAGTACGCATCATTTTTCTACAAAGTGTTTCTCATCTCTCGACGGAAAAGATTTCGCATTTAGATAATTCGAAAGTCGTGTAAAACGCCAAGTACAACGGCTAAATTTTTTTTTTGTTTCAATTTTATGGTTTATAATTTTGTTCTGTTTGTAATTTTCTTTTGAAATTTTTTAGATATTAATTTGTTTTTGTAATATTTTATCTTTGTGTTTTTGGTGGTTTTAATTTTTTGCGTCCATTTTTTCTTTTTGTAATTTTTTTTATTCCCAATCCGATGTACTTGGTAACTTTTAGATTTATTTGACAACATTTTGTTTCTTGAATTGAAACCATTAATTTCCATAATTTTACAGATGATTTCCCAAAAGCATAAATGTACTTGTCTCTCATTTTTTTACAGCATTCATGCTGTGTTTCAGGTTCGTTTGACGACTTTTTGTGTACTTGGAATCTGAAATTTTATAGGATACATTAAAAAGTTGAAATAATGATAACGAAATTGAAACATTTAATCATAAAATAAAGCAGTCTACACATTCGTCTACACTCATCTCTCCTTATAAATCTACTTGTCTCTGAGTCGCTGCCGCGATTCTAGATAAATGTAAGGATGATAAAAGATATTTTATGTTTGCTTGGCGAGAAATATTTCATATATACTTCTGATAAATTTTAATAGTGATTGATTGTAAATCTGTAACTAAGGATATAATAAATAAAATTATAAATGAAAACGCGATATAAATTGTGTTACGGAAAATATTTATTATAACGTTTTGAATCGTTATTGGCAAAGTTCAACGATAAGTTCCAAGAGGTCTTTCATAGTGTTTTTACCCCGAACCTGTTAGATGTCGTCATAAGAAATGCATATTAGCGTACTTACGGTTTTACAGCTCTACCAAGGCGTTTTATTCGTCAAGTCATTCTATATGAATAGTACTCGAAATATAATTTATGAGAGAAACTCGTGATGAAATGAAATACAGTCAATATACCATAAACTCAAAAGTTTCGTAAGCTTATGAGTGTTGATATTTCCTCCCTCCCGGTTTCACTGTACTTGAAAAGGAGTAGTCGAGTCCGCTTAGAACGCGATTATTGTTTTTTCGTTGATTTTGGCTGCAGATTGAACGATGAAAATAACGGCGATTGATGGATTATACTAAATTTTATCATTTTTTTGAAATAACAGACTCGTTTTAATTAGATGCAAACTCACTAATTAGCAATGGGATTACTAAAAAAAGTCGATGCGCAACGTTCTATGCTTGTGTCACGTCTCGCGTTTGGTTATCATTAAACGCGAGACTTGATGAGATTTCGTCTCAACGTTAATATATTTCTCTTATTAAAACTGCTAGAACGCTCTTGATTCGGTCAGTACGCGATGTCTCGTGTCATTGCAAATCGAAGAAACCGCTTGAAATCGGTCGATTCGGCATCGCCTGATCGCGACCGCCAAGGTGGCTCGTGGATACCCTTGGTAACGACTAAAGTCATAACTTAAAGACTAAAGTGCTGAGATGCACTGAAAACCCCGTCACGACGATCGCTTTCGAGCTCTCGTCGCCGCGGCGAGGATTTTCGTACATCAGTTCCGTTTGATTCTTAATCGACACTCGGTCGTCCCTCGCGATAACTCCATAACCCAGCTAACTCGAGTCGAAGTGTGTGCGTGCGCGCGTGCGCGTGTGCGTGTGTGCGCGCGAACTGCGTCGATTATTGTGTGCAGAGTGATTTTGATTATCGAATTATTTTGGTGTTCATGTTCAAAATTGTACCTTGATTCATTCAAATTGTAAACCTTTTTGTATCTTTTCTTTTCGAACGTATTTCTGTTCTCGTCGAACCCTCTATTTTTCATATTTTATCAATAAATCCATTTTCCTGTTATTTGTTACTTGAGAGACCCGATTACCTGCTTCGGGGCCCGTACGAGACCATAGGCATTCCTCACTTATCGTTTCAATTATTTCGATCCTTTAATTATTTTACTTATTGCAATATTTCAGCTATTGCCTCAATTATTCTAATTTCATTCCAATCACTCAAATCATCAAACTAAATATCTACTAAATATTTTGCATTTGAGAAAAATCCTACACCCTTTGTGTAGGTTGGTGGTAGCGAAACTAAATAAATTAACCTTTACCCACGTTCGTCCCTTCTGGACGTAACACTTGTCAAAAAATCGTAAAGAATCACGTAAAGAAGGTTACCCTCCACCGGACTCGGTCAAAGCAAAGATCGTTTTTTGACAGCAATTGGGAAAGTGTGTAATCGAGCGATTTCAGCAATTCGTGAGATTCTATTTTTTATAATTTCCTATAACTTGTAGCCTCCAATGAAAGGCTCCGATCCATTTTGGGAAATGCATAAATTTGAATACGACATTGCAATTTTTCCTAATCTACATCGGAATTCCTCGAGGAAAAAGTAATGTCTCTAAAGTTTGCAACGTTGGAGTTCAATGAAATAAACGAGAAAGAAATATGTAATTCTCCAACATTTTTCCCTCTGATTTGCAATTCGTACTTTCACAACTTTTACAATTAATTTAGAACATAAAAAATTGGGAAATTACAAATGTTTTTTCCTATATTTTGTTAAACTTCAGCGCCATAAAAAGTACACTCCCGATTGTCCTGAAACGCCACAATAACGGAAAGCTTGATTTATCGTAAAAAATTAATTCCATTCAATAATCATTCAATTTATAACTATTCAATTCGACTGTTGGTTGTTTTACAAAATTCTCAATTCATCAAATAATGAAGTCATTGGCGACGCAGGAAAAAATTTGAATGATGGAACAAAATACGCGGATAGTTTTGGCTACTGAATTCGAGTAACAGTTGTCAAGATTTTAGGAGTTATATATTTTTCATTGACCATTGCAGTGAATAACGGTAGCAGTTCTATCCATAACCGCAGAATCTTCAATTGAAGGATTATAATTTGTGAGCAAGATGTGACACGAATCTCAATATCGTTGTGAATGTTCCTTCCATCAGGTACACCTAAAAAAGAGAAGAGAAGGCGATTCAATAATGGCCAGGGATCGAGGTAAGATGGAATGGCGTAGAGTTACTTCAATATGAGCCGATGCCGCGGTTATTAAGGTATAGGGTATTCTACCCCAATCAAAACAATGATCATACGTAGAACACTACGCTATTATAGCTGTAGTGAAATAGTATATTACACTACAAGGGCAGAAAGTTTGACGCGCAGTTCAGGGCTATCAAACTTCTGCCCGTGTGGTGTATACTATTTTTCTTCACAGCCGGTCGAAAGTACGTTTCTTCCGAAATATGTATCTATCGATATAAGGATGTTTTGATGCCTGCCCCGACATTTACTGCACGAGCGAAGCGAGTGCTGCTGGTCGGGGGGGGGGGGGCAGGCATGAACAGAACAAGATTAGCAAAGATAATTTATATGAATATTTGCATTTTTATGAACCTGAAAATAGATCTTTACGAGAACCCATCGGAATCGCGGAAAAGCGATGACAATGAACAGCTAATTCACGCGTCAGAACCTTACTTTATGAAAAGGGATTCTGAACGACTATATTCATTTTATCAGTCTGGTCACTTTATTTTTGGCCTTCGCATTGATTTTATCTGGAAGGATAAATGTATGTTATTCGTTCGGATTTGTAGCAGTATAGTGCTGTTTTGATAATAGTGCTTGGAAATAATATGACATTTCCATAACATACTTCCGAATGAATAACATAGCCTTATTCGTACGGTTTGCGGATGACTAGACACAACCTTTCAAAAAACACGTAGGCAATATCGATTCAAACGTCAAACGTCAAAAATCAAAAAAATAATTACGTCAACCCTTTTGGAATGCAGAAAAAAGTCTTTGCTCCTACTGAGACAAATGAAGCGCGTGCAGTTTTGACAGCGCAGAAATGTTATACTTTCGGCACTGAAATCGGTACTTCAAATTAACGAGAAACATTTCTCTACATTGTAGCGAAAATAAGTGAGCGGATGTTTGTGTGCGTGCGTGTGTGAGTCTGTAATCGTGAATGACTTGGTGTGTAATTCTAATTCGGGTTAAGAATGTTGAACGACCGCGATATGATTATTTAAACTGCCTTTATAAAAAATTTTGGACTAAAAATATACATATCAAGAGACGTGGTAGTGGCTTGCCCTGCCGCACTGTACTATACGAGAGGGAGCGAATTATCAGCAGTACACCTGAGTGTACGTGAGTACTGATGGAATTGTAGCGCGCCGTTCTATTCATCGTACATGTGAGCGCACAGCTTTGTGTGAGCTCATACTGTGTCTTCGTGTTCCGTGACAAATTTCGAACTAGCGCGTCGAACAAAGATCATACCAAAATTATTTATAAATAATCTATAATTTTTCGTACTGATAAAAAATGTCGAAAAACATAAACATCAATATGCGAACTAGTTCCTTCTTTCGACTTCCTTGCCAATTCATAATTCCAACATTAGCTCTTTACTCTCTCTCTCTATCATTATTTTAAGTTAGTTTTAGTTTTTACTTTGTACACTATTATATATGGCGAAAACTCCCAGCTCAGATGTGTTATAACTGGGCTGGGTTCTTCGTAAAGTGCCTAATAGTTTTTTTTAAGGCAATAAACTATCATCATCATTATCTCTCTCTTTCTCTCTCTCTCTGTAGACTGAGATAGTAACGAAAAATCTCTGTCGCATTTAAAGTTATATTTACAAGTGGTTTATTAATTAATTTAAATTGTTTACCTGTTTACAAGTGTTGTATCAACTGTTGAGTTCACGTTGTGATAATTAGTTATGAAGAATTGTGACTATTAAATTAATAATTATTGATTGAACTTGTGATTGCTCTGTGTCGTGATCGTTATACCGCCAAAAACGGGGATCGGCAGTGACTTTGACATTTGTAATGATAACGTGGTTTTTCATATAGCATTTTGACTTTTATAGAAAATGTATGGACCTTCTGTGCCGTATGCTATTTTAATTTGTTTATTTTATATATTTTTTACATCAATTGTATTCAGTGCGTGTTTCCAGTAATATTGGTTTCTTCGTGACATTTAGTTTCATAACCTAAAACTGATACTACTTTTATTTCATTGATTAGCTCTATTGATTGGTACCGCGAGAGTCTCTGTTGATTTCATGGGTGATACTCTCTGAAGTTGGCTACAAAGATAATCATTTCTTTGTCACTCTACTTTATCGATCATCGATCATCAGTCATCTTCTTATATCGATTTACCATATGATTTCATTGTCATTATATAAAAGATGGCCCATAAGAAATGTCCATTGTGCTCTAAACTCACAAAAAATGATGTCGTCGTATGCAATGGGAAATGCAAGAGTACTTTCCATATAAATTGTGCCTCTGCGGAATTTGAACTCGATGTGCATGACACTGAATCTCTTAATCGCTTTCGATGTGGTCCATGTGGTCTTCAGTCGTTAACAGCTTCGCATGAGAACGTAGCATCTGAAGTGACTACCCTTCGATCTGATTTCGTTGCTCTTGATGATCGAACAGCCAATTTGATGGCTGAAAATGCGCAACTCAAATCTTCGATAGTGGGTTTTTCCTCAACGGTGGCCAATCTAAAAGCTGAACTTCATTCACCTGGAATTTTAATCCGTAATTTACCTACGTCGCTTCCGGATTCTCCTAGAACTATGGTGGTGAAGGTTCTATCAGCCCTTGGAGTTCCTGAGTTGGAATCTGAAATTCTCGATGTTCGAATCATCAACAAAAATTCTCTGAATGCAATCGGTAATCAACAAAGTAGCTCAGCTCAAACTCGCTCACTATCCTACTTGGTTTGCTTCAAATCAACAGCTGTGCGTGATCATATAATGTTGAAAAAACGAACAAAAAAGATCCTTTCGATCAGCGAGGTTTTTTCATTAAATGTCGGTGGAAAAATCACTATAAAGGAATTCCTACCACCTAACATTTAGAAGCTGCTGGACCGAGTTCGGTCTGTCACCAAGCAAAAAGGATGGAAACACGCCTGGGCTACGTCGAAAGGAGTATTCGCACGCAAAACAGATGGCTCAGAAATTATCTCTATTGAAGCTGAAAATGATATTGGAAAGATCATCTGACACGTTCAGAACACCACTTCGGATCAATCGTCAGCATCATATGGACCAACGGCATCGCAGGATAGACTTTCTTTTGCTAATAACTCTATAATAGTTTCTCAATTCAATGCAAACTCTTTATTAGGACACATTGATCTCGTTAAAACCCATTTATCTTTAGAGTTCTCACATATTATCTCTGTCTCAGAAACATGGTTACACTCGCGGGTATCTGATGATTTAGTTAATCTCAGCAACTATGCTCTCATTCGTAATGATAGAGAGGGAAAAATAAGTGGTGGTGTTGCATGCTATATTCATGAGTCACTAAAGGTAAAGATTTTGGCTCGCTCACCATCTCAATTCTCAAATGCACCTGAATACCTTATTCTTGATATTATCACTGCCTCAAATATTTCACTTCTCTTCATAACAATGTACAGGAGAACAAAAGGACTCCTTTTTCATGATTTTTTAAAAGATTATCTTCGCTTAATGCCTCTATATGAGAATATTATTGTTTGTGGTGACCTTAACTGCAACTTGTTAAGTAGCAGCTTTGAGTCGAATTACTTGAGAGAACTTGCCTTTTCTCACGCATTACACATTGTTGATTCAAAAGCAACTCATCACACAAACTATAGTGATTCTTGGCTTGATGTGGTTATTGTTGACAGCAAAAATAAAATTCTCTCGTTTTCTCAATCTGAGTCACCATTTATTGCTGGTCATGACATGCTCAAGCTAACGTACAAATTCCACCTCAAAGCTGCTACAAAACGATTGATCACGAGGCGCTCGCTGAGAAACTTTAATACCAATGCATATAATAATACCTTAGGATTACTCTTTGAGTCTAATAATCTGTCTCCACTGGAATCTTGTTCATCTACCCACGAACTTGATAGTTCAATTCAATCTTTGTGTGAACATATAGGAAAAGCTTTAGATACTCACGCACCATTCAGTACTTTTATTATTAGTAAACCTCTAGCGCCATGGCTAACCATCGAACTTAAAACTCGCATTAAATTAAAAAATACTTTGTATAAACAGGCAAAAAGATCTGGTAACTTATTAGCTATGGCAATTTACAAACAATTTAGCAATGAATTAGGCCTACACATCAAAGAAGTCAAAAATGAATATTTTCTTACTAGATTGTCCTCAACCACTAACCCTTCGTCATTATGGCGGGAACTTTCCAATCTAGGTCTAATTAGAACCAATTTTCTATCACCATTCACATTTTTTTCACCGGATACACTAAACAAATTCTATGCTCAAATTTCTTCCTCTACTCCGCCTTGTGATATTGATTCGCTATCTAGCACATAAAATCATTTATGCGAGAATAGGCCGATCTTTAAATTTTCACAAATCACAGCTGGTTCTTTACACAAATTGCTCCATGTCAGATCGTCTACGTCCTTACAGACGGGTCCGGATGGTATGTCACCTTTTGCTCTGAGAAATAGCTCAGCGAGAATACTGCCCATACTGACAGAGCTTTTCAATAACTGTCTCCGCCTTTCACATTTTTCAACGATCTGGAAAAAAGCTTACATACGACCACTCATTAAAATTACTCCTCCAACATCACCGTCTGATACTCGACCGATTGCAAATCTTAGTGAACTGTCTAAATTACTTGAACGCTCGGTATTTGACCAATTCTACTCTTTTCTCACTAGACATAATCTACTTGATCAGAGATAATCTGCATATCGCATCGGTCATAGCACTCAAATAGCACTGTTACGGCTAAATCATGACATCAGGGAGGCAGTTGATAACAGAAAGATTACGATCCTTGTTTTATTCGATTTCAATAAAGCCTTTGACACAGTGCCTCACCACAATTTATTAGCTAAACTTCACAACTTTGGACTAACTGATGATGTTTTGCGTTTTTTTCACTCTTACCTCTCAGGTAGATCGCAAGCCTGCATTGATAGTGCTGGAAATTGCTCGGACTGGGCCTTTATTACTTCTGGAGTTCCACAGGGCTCCGTTCTAGGACCCCTGTTGTTCTCTCTCTACATCAATAACATTGGTGGTGTATTTTGTCAAATTCAAATTATTTAACTTTTGCTGATGATACTCAGATCTACCGCAGTTGCTTTCCATCCAAGATTATTGATGAGCTACATCTCATTGCTCAGGATGCTCAAGCCATCTCCAACTATCCTGTCAATAATGGTCTAAAGCTTAATCATAGTAAGTCCAAGGTACTTATACTTGGCAGCAACAAATTTATTAAGGGACTTAATCTTTCTGTGCTTCCTCCCATTACAATTGATGGAATTGCTCTTCCCTATGTCAATGAGGTTCGTAACCTTGGAGTTGTTATGTCAGCTAATCTATCCTGGAATAAACATATTAACACTGTCTCGAGCAAAGTTAACCTAGCGTTGTACAGATTACGATACCATCGTACAGCTCTACTTCCTCAAACTAAAACTATGTTGGTCGTTGCTCTTGTTTTTCCGCCGATTGACTATTGCTGTGCTGTGTATAATGACCTCTCACAAGAACTTAACAATAAACTTGAAGTATTACTTAATAGTGGTATTCGTTATATTTTCAATTTAAAAAGAGATGAACATATTACACCATATCGGAGACAGTTGAAATGGCTAACGGTAAGATCACGAAAACTCTATTTTATTGGAATCATGACTTATCGTATTTTTAATAATCAGGCTCCCAATTATTTAATTGAGCTTTTTCCTTGCACTAACCAGTCTCATAGTACAAATGTACGTCGTGAACCTGAGGTTTTTCGTATACCGATTCACCGTACTACTGCTTTCCGGAATTCGTTTGTTCTGACTGCAATGTATTTTTGGCATTCACTATCGATTGAAATACGCTGTTCACCAACTGTGGAAATTTTCAAAACCCGCTTGTTTTCGCATTTGTTTGATCTTGAAGATCCGAATAGTTAATAAGAACTATTTAATTTATATTATGAGCGATCTCAACTATGAGCTGATTAATCTTTTGTTGCTACTGTATATTGTGTTGATCACCTTTTGTGTATTGTTTTATTTAATTTCTATGATTACACTATGGAATATATTAAGCTTATTTAGCTATTACTCAATACACCTTCTTTGCAGGTACCTTATTTATTTATTTACTGTTTTCTTAATCACACTGCATAAATTGTAAACATATTGTACAAACTTGTATATAACTTTATAATTATTCCAAACCCTATGGATTTTATCCAGGGCAAATATATACAATCAATCAATCTCTCTCTCAATTAATTAACTGACGTTATGATGCACATATTACACCAATCCGCAAATATTTCTCATCAAATTTCCAAAATCCGTCTCGTAATTTATATAGCGAATACAAAAACGAAATTAAACTACCAAAATCGCACTAGGCCTATTTTACAAAATTGCAATTTTTTAAAAACTCGAATAGTTTGATTGCGAACGAACGGGTTAAAACTAAACATTTTGGCGACTTTGCTTTCATTAGTCTACATTTATTTCTGATATCAAATTCAGTCAAAATATTTCATTAATTTTTATAAAAAAAATAGGGAAACTAGAAAATTCCCAAATTATAACGTCTTCTGCGGTCAAATATCAGACTTTGAAATATATCATTTGAATTTGGCAAATTACATTTGTATTTGGTATATCATCATTTTTGTACGATGCTCTATCAAGTTTTCGTGTTTAAAGATATACATCTGTATGAAAAATTCAAAAAAATTGAAACCAATCGCTTGAGAAACGAAAAAATATTTGTTATAACGTGTAATTTTGAAAAACTAAAAAATTATGGTCAATTATGCACGCCAAGGTTTTGTATTGGTTTAGCAATTCAGTACCCTTCAGAACTCGGATGAACCGTAACAAATAACAATGCACGGTCGGTAAAACCAAGCAATGCAGGCATTAATTGGAAGCTTCTGATTCTTGGCTGCAAGTAATCGTGACGATTATGATTATTTTTTGGCAAGTTCAATTTATCAATTTAAAGAGTAAAAATTTCACATGCGACGAGAATTTTCTTTTCAGTTTCCATACTGTTTTTTTCCAGTTTCCTTTGTTTACTTTTGCAATTCTTTTTTTTTTAACATTTTGCAAATTAAGGTACAAACTTTTAATATTTGATGTAATTTTTACTTTATGAAAGTTTTTACACAGATAAATTATTACATACACATTATCCAATTATGTCACAACATATTTTTTTGTATAACCATTGATTTCAATTAAGTTTTCGTTACCTCAAAAACTACTATGCATTTTTATAAAAATGCAAAAATTTTATGATATCAAATTCAAACAATATGGTGCTATGTTAGCAATTTCTTCAGGAATTTTTTCTTCATGTAACAAAATGCACGGGAATCCTGATACCCTGAGTACTCGCATCCGCATTTCAGAACAAGACTTATTGAATTTTGTGATTAATCGCAATTCTAATGTTATAAATGATATCTTTTGCTTCCATGTACGTACTTCGATGATGCAAGAGGAAATATTTCTGAAATCCTTTCCGTCATCAGCTACAAATTACCATTTGAAAGAAGAATGGAAAATAACTCTAAAGATAAATCAATTCACGTGATTTCAATTCTCTCGATCGTGATAGAAAATACGGTTACCCTGTACCAAACTTGTGTTTTTCACATTTTCTGGGAACGAGCTATTGTACTTCCAATTAAACACCGGTAGAGTTACAGAGAAACTGTAGCATTACAAGTACTGGATGATTGGGCAGTGAGGTATGAAGATGCTGTGTATAACATACAAACTCACGAGCGCGAACTTTTTAAGTAGAAAGTGTGCGTTTTACGCACAACGCAGATACGTCGAAAAACGTTGTTTCACTCTTTCCCAAAGGGTACGGAAGATGTTACATAGAAAGGGTAAGAATGAACCTCCGCAGAAAAAACTTTTAAGTTTGCAAGCCTGGCGCAGAAAGTGAAGCGTCTCTTTTTGAAGGTGTAAATTAGAAAAAGGGAATAAAATGGCGCCGAGTTTTTTCGCCTTAACTTTTAGAACAGTCTTGATGGACGAATCTATATGAACTCCATCGCCTCAAGGGTCTTGCACACTTTTTCAATGTGAAGCGAGACTTTGGCTCTATCCTGTATGCGCCTCAAGCAAAAAACGCCGCTTGGAACTCTTGCGTGAGCCTTGTTGAATATACGTTGAAAGAAAAAAAGGGGAAAGAGTGACGTAGGCAACCCAGACAAGGCGGGGACGTGGGGGGTTATATATTTATATGGAGCATTTCACATCATTTTAGTACTTCCAAACTTCAACACCTTTCGATTATGGAGATGCATTTTTTTCACGTTTTTCTACGAAATAAATAAGTGGAGACGTTTTTCACGGACTAATCATTTTTTGACATTCAAAGCAAGATGAGTATTGACGTTTTATTGGCGGGTCCACATTGATAATCTCTCGAAAGCCTCTTATTTTTTATTGTTTCGATGGATACGTTTGGGGGTAGTTATCGGCGGGTTATACCAGTTTCACTTCATTTCATGAATTTTCACATTCCTATTGTATATAACTATGCCGCGTTTGCACGAGAGCCTCGGGAAACTATGGAAAATCCGATAAATACAGATAGTTATATTTTTATTGCCGAGTTCCAGCTCGCTAACATCGTCGGAAATGCAGCCGAACTGCCCCGTTCCGCAATTGGTATGCGACCCAATCCATGGTTAATTAGAAACCTAGCCAAGGATTGGCCCCGCTTGAAGCCGCTTAATATGGGAGACCACCCAAATCTCACGCGTGCGCGCGTACACACACACACACACGCGCGCGCGCGCGGACTGATTATGAATCTATCGCTGCCAGCAAACTCGAAAACTAAATGTTAAAAAATTGTATTGGAAAATATAGAAAAAATTCTAACAAATTAGATGGATTAGTGGAAGTTGTTGAGTGAAGAGTGTTTGCATTTGACACGTTATCTCAGCGCAGCGTGCGCTGCGATCGCTTTTTTCTTGTCTGTCTCGTTAGTAGAACACGTGAAACCGATGAGACTAGGCGTATTAGTATATACGCACCCGGAATCAGCCGTGGTGTAATTTCCAGAACCAAAAAAATGGACGAAAATAGTGATTGTATTTATCAGTGCTTCGACAAACTGTGAGAGTGCGTTTATCGTTTTATTCATTTTAATCCATCGACGTCGAGAGTATATCAAATTTTACTTGAAAAATTATCCGAAATGTAAAGTATTCTGAAAAGTTTGATAACCGCGTACGAATCCGACGTAGTTCTGAGCATAATATTAAAGGACAAAAACGAATTGTTTTTTAAAAACCGGATCCAAATCGAGAAAAAGAGTGGTGCGATATCAGGGATGATGATCCAATATAAAAAAAATCAGTAAATCGAAACCATCGAACTGTTTTTTGTTATCGAAATTTTTCATTTTCAGTGCTAAGAAATTCTCATTATATTGTCTTTTTTTTATAAGAACTTCCCTGTAATATATGTTTTAATTGTAATGAAAGCACATCCTTTTTTGTAATTTTATGCATAAGAAAATTCAATAAAGGAAATACAAGGATATCAAAAAATATTTTATAGAACGTTTGCATTGCAATAAATAAAATGTGTAAAATAAACGATTATTTTTATTTCCAAGTCAAAGTTATTGAATAACCCCCTCGAACTAACAGACATCGAACGCACAATATACTATTATATATTTATTTGATATATAGGCTTCTATATAATCATCTGACAGCAGTTTTCAGAACCTTTTCACTTTCAGGTATAAAATAGTAGTTTCGAGGACTCCCGGACTTTCAGTCCGAGAGTTATTACTATTTATTATTTTGCCGGTTTCCAGCAAAGCATTTATTGCTATTTTTGAGAAACACTGCACTTCTGTATATTCACGATATTTTGGTTAAGAGAAACGGAATTCGGATCGATAAACAATTTTTTCTTAAGCATAAGTTGAAATTATATATTCAACAACTGTTTAAACTTATGTGAGCTTAGAATAGATCTTAAAAACAAATATCACCGAAATCTTTTAAATTGAGTTATACCGTTTTAAAATTACATGTTTTGTTGGTTTGAATAGAAAATTTGTTGGTTCGACAAATTTTTCAGTGTTTGCTATATTTCTCACACCAGTGTAGATGTATGATTCAATATAATATTCAATTTTTCTGTTAAAGGAAAAATGTTAGAAAAGGAGGGAATGGAGATAATGGAAAATCTAGCCCACCTCTGGAGGGTACACCCATGACGAATTGAAAATTCATCAATAACCGTGAAGTTCATTCAATCGAAACTAGAAATAATCATATAATATTGGTGACTGTAATTTCTGACGGTATAATTTTAAGAATTTCTCACTTTTCTTGTCCGACATTCATTCAACATATAGTGAAGTACATAAAAAATTGCATTGCAAATTTTTTATAACGGGATAGTCGATTAATCGATCAAAATTTTTCCGATTTTTTGTTCTCGTCTGAACATAGAAAAGAGCTACACGTATACGTCTACGAAAAATTGATGAATCATGTAGGATGAGATATGTATCAAAAGGACCATGAGATCTATTGTTAAAGGAGTAAAAAGGTCAGACGCATCGTTCACTCTCGAGTGAACGGTTGAAATCTTTTCTCATAGCAGTAGTAAAGTACAGCAATGGTCAGACATGGTCTGAAAACGTGTGGCACTATGTATGCATGTATATACGTGTAGGTGGCTCATGACCTCTAGTTGGGATTGCGTTTAACGATCCAGATTTGGATTCGATAATTCGGATACCAATTTCTCTGAGTGAGTCTGCTATGAACAAGAGTTCTGACAAATGTCATAAATTACTCATTAACTGAAAATCTCAAATAGATACTGTTCGATAAAGTAATCGGGTTCGTTACCTTGTGAAGTTGGTATGTGCATCAGGTAAGGTTATTTGAGAAGCAGTTCGGATTTAATTCTGAGTCCAACTCTGATTTTACGCGTTCGTCCTGTTTAAAGGGAATATAGGTTGGAGTAAATAAAATCATAAATTAGAGTATAAAATTATGAGAAAAGTGAAGACTGTAACCGACACTTAACCCAATAGCCTAAGCTTTAATTTGGTTTGCCGGTGCGTGAGTGGTTTGTGAATAAAGTGGATTATTCCGATCAGAATGTTCTAAATGAAGTAATCTTAAGAAAAGGTGGCAAGCGGATAGCGTGAAGCATAATTGATTACGAATATTTTCATATTCGGTGGTTGAATTAAATTACGGAAATTGATAGTTATCAATTTCCGGGGAGTTAATAGTTATTTGAAAGAGATTGTAAGAGGTTTTAACATGAAAGTCCGGGCGGGTTGTCTCGTTTATTTAATCATTCATGGTTTTCGATATGAAACGATTGATTACTTACGTGAATCACGGTTATAAAAGTATTGAAAGAACGTATTTTTCGTGCAGTGATTAACGAATATTCAATCCGTAACCCTTGGGAATTTCCGAGTAGTGGACCTCAATCTTCTCAGGAAATTACAAATCATCAGTGAAGTTTCTTCAAATCTTCCTTAGTTTTCTTAGCGTCAAAGAACACAACTGTATTCATCCAACCAACAAACTATATAGAAACCCGTCGTTAAGGAAGAAAAAAATCAATAGTTTTTCTTTCTATACGATATATGCAGACAAAAGTTGAACATCTGATCAACAGCTCGCTCATTCTGCATTTCTCTTCGTGATAATAATAACAACAATTATAATGATGATAAATAACGTTTATTTTTTAACAGATACAGTCGACAAAGGTAATAAAGTATTGGAATTCTCTTCCTCACAGTCGTCAATATTTCTATATTACGAAGGTCGCAAAAGTTTTCTCTCTCTTTCTCCTCCGATTTGTTTGTTCTGGGCACCAGCCGATAACGCGGCTCGGCAGGATAAGAGAGAGACAAAACGATGACCAGCTATTTCAGCGAGAAGGGGCAAGTTTATCCCGAAAGAAAAGTATTCGAGCAACACAGAGAATTTACAGTGGTGAACTTAAAAATATTTATTTGATTCACAATAATATTCTAATATAATATGATACGGGATCGTACTTTCTCATACGAAATTCGTGCAATTCATGATAACGGTCTTTTTTTCATACGGAAAAATCTAACGAAATATAACCACGGGAAAGAGAAACTGTGGAGCAAACACGCACACGACACGCACATCTTTTCGGTCAAGGCCTACACTCTGTACACGTCACTTCGAGCCCGTTTCCTTTATTTCATCCCGGATCTACTCGTGAATGAAATACCGGGAACCCGCTAGTCGGTGTCCGGGCCAGACTATCGTTCGAATTCGCGAATCCGATTTCTTTGATCGCACTTTCTCACTCACTCATACTATTCCATACCTTTCCACGATCCCTCGGATCCGAATTTTACCCGAAAAGTCTCAACAATTAACTATGCGTCATAAAGGTGATTTTCGCTAACGGCCACGATCGAAATTTTACCCGGGAATTTGTCTACGACCTGTATACCGAGAGCCAAGAACGCATGTGATAAAATTCGAAATCGTGCACGAAAGCACTATTTTGAGGCAAACTTTTTATTTCGGGATCGAAAATTCAGCTTTTTCCTCTTGAAACCGAACAAACTCCGAGAATAAACGGAAAAGAAATTGAACTCACTGACCGAGTCCGAAAAACGAATGAAGGAGAACTTACGGTTTTCTTGACTCTCGACGTCCATCTAGTTGAAAACCCAGCGAAAATCTGGTCACTGACCGAACCCGAAAATTCATTTGCCATTGGTGAAAATATTATAGTTTTTTATATAAAAATCGCATTAGAGAGCTCAAAGGTTAAACACAAAGGGAAATGGATCAAGAAAAAAGTATTAATAAAAAGACAGAAGGCTATGACAGGAATGGGCCTAGCCAAGAAGAAACAAAATACCGAAATAAGCAAATATGAGGTTATACGAGTTTTCATTATCAAATTGGTTCAATCTTTAACATAATATATATCGTTATTACTAGTAAGACAGTCGTTTCGAACTTTTCCTCAAAACTTCATTACACATCATATCAATATTTTATTATTACAGTGGTCCACGCAACGTGTGCACCTGTTTTACGACTAAAATATGCGTTGCACGAAAAAATGTTCTAAAGAAAAGTTACATGGTTTAAAAAGCTACACTCCGTAGTGCATACAATTTTTTGGTGGAGGCGCTTCGAAGATTTGGAGGTCACCTTTTTCTATAAAAACATATACTTTCTATAAAAACATTTGATTTTCTATAAATTTCTATAAAAACAAAAGATTTTCTATAAAAACATATTTTTTGTGTGATTTTTTCCTAGAGAGTTATGATACGATGATCAGAGGTCTCAATAAGTTCCTGGTCTATTCTTATGAAAAATCTTCATATGCGATGCGCCGTTCGAAATAATTTTTTGGTGAGCTGTCCTTTCGGGGATCTTTTTTTCACCTTAATTCGACTTTCTCGGCTGGATGCAAAGGAAAAAAAATATCGATTTTTTCCACACACCCTAATGATTAGTATAAATGTTGGAAAAGAGATGAAGATGTGCGAAGAAAAAAGATCGATATGGAATCAAATCTCTTGCCAATATCATAAAATGAAAAGCGGTTTATATATATGATGGGGGGAATCGAAAGGATCGCAAAAATTCGTTCGAATTCCGATCAGGTAGTCACTCCAGACTTTCTATTTTTCACTCCGATTCTCACTCTTTTCTCAACGGCCTTGCGGACCTTCAATGTGTATGCACCCCTGCTCGATGAAGCTCATATTTACGGAATATATATCGGTTCGGTAGGTACATTTTTCCGATTACGCGAATACCAAGGCACAGGAAGAAGTAATGTTGAAAAAAGGAATAAACTTCTCTCAGATATCTCCGTAGAATTTAACTTAAATAATTTTCTCGAGTATTTTTATATAAATTTCGGTCAGAATGAATGCGTTTGCTTGGAATTTTGTTCAGGAATTGATTGTGGCGCTCCCTCACCAGCGTTTGAGATAATTTGTTATAGAAACTCATAAACATATAATGGGTGACATTCGTTGTGATCGGGACCCATTTCATAGGTCCCAGCATTTGTCGTTCTAATTTTTCTGCAGCTTTCTTTTCTACGAAATAATCGATTACCTCATCGAAGTCCGTTTTAAAGACAATTTCATTTTCAATGGATAGAATCGCCAGGCCAGATAAATATTCGTGACTCATTGTTAAACGCAGATAGGTTCTAATTATTTTCAATTTGCTGAAACTTCGTTCACTATTTCCAGATGTCGTAGGTAATGTGCAGTATATCTATAATGCTGTAATAATATTAGGAAATGCTTTTTTCAAGAGTATGGATCAGTCGACTAACCTCACTTGGAATTTTCGAAATTGAAATTCTTTGTTACAGTTTGACCGATGAAAAAAAGGCTGTTAGCCTACGCAGGACGATGGCAAAAATCGGCCGACAGAGTCTTTTTTTAATCAGTCAAACTGTGTCAAAGAATTTCAATTTTGAAATTTGCAACTATGTCTCGCACTCACGGTTGTGATATACCGACTGATCCATCCTCTTAAGATTCATCTTGGGTCCAG
The DNA here is from genome assembly GCF_019457755.1 of Venturia canescens. Lineage (NCBI taxonomy): Eukaryota > Metazoa > Arthropoda > Insecta > Hymenoptera > Ichneumonidae > Venturia > Venturia canescens. Next base: position 9,138,382 of record NC_057428.1, read on the forward strand.
TCAAAAGATTTGATAAATTTTTCATGAATTACCATTAGCACCGTTTCATTATATGCACCGTTTTGGATAGCAATGACAGAGAACGTCTTTTTCCCGACGTGTTGCCGTTTTCAATGAAGATTTCATACTATACTTCTCACGATCTTATGCTATAAAATACCCGTAGCGGTGAGCCCCTTTTTGTATCATATTTTACTCGCGAGTAGCATTTTGTGAATTTTTGGGGTTCAAAAGGGCAATATTATTTCAAGGTAAAGGTTCGAAGTGTAACAAAATTTTCATGTTTTATCAATGCTAATAGCAATATATTTCTGATACTTGAAGTTTCAATGAGCTAAGTTAAAAATTATTAGGGATAATTGATCAAAAAGTAGGTAGGAAGCGTTTCAACGATTGTCATCGTAGAAGATATTGCACAATAAACGAAGAAATACATGCTCTACCAACTTTCTTCAAAGTTCAGATCTTGGTGCTTTTGCTTTGTTCTTCACCGCTGTGCCATTTCTCACATTATAGTTTCTCTTCCGCACCCTCTTCTTACGGTACAGATATAAAATTGTACGTGAAGCTTCTCTAATGCAGTTCTTATGTTGGTTGGCAAAAGACTTCCGAGTTGCAGTCTTCTATTTTTGTAATTAACGCCGGTAGCAAGAGCGTATAAAATAAAATTTGATAATTTCTCTTTCACTTAGTTAGTGTACTTTTTTGAGAACGAATTCTCGGTTTATTTTCAAAATAGTTATTGAAAAAAAGCATTAACATACAATAAATTTGATTGTCTCTTTACATCATTTCGATATAAAGAGTATCGGATTTCATATATCCGCTCTGAATTTTTTCTCTCCAAGATCAATATGGATCTTCTTTTAAAAATCAGAAGAAAGAATTGATTATCGAATGACTTGAAAAAAATGATAAGGATTTTCAGTTCTCAGAGATAAAACAAAACTGACAAATATCAGTCAACATTATGGTAGAAGAGTTGGATAAATACAGATTTTCAGGGTTAACTCCTTAACGCCCAAAAGACACCTTTTGCATATATCCTTTTTAAGGGGATCGTTCACTATGAAAACCTCATTGAAAAAATTTGTAAGCTACCTTGTTTACTATTTTTGAAGTCGCTCTTTTCAACGGTGACATTAAAATTTGGCTAAAACACGTTTTTTAATTACGTTTTTCCAAAATAAAGCAAAAAAGTAGCAATTTTTAAGGTCCTTTTTTATAAATCTACGATTCGCATATCTTATATTATTTTATATTATATATTGTATATATTATATATAGAGGAGAGCAGGGCAAAATAGAATACCCTAAAAATTAAAAAAATTTTTTTGTCTTTTTTTTACAATTTCTATATTTGTTCAAAATTGAAAGAAACACATAATTTTTACAAACCATTATGTTGTTTTTTTAATTTTTAATTTTATTTTTTAAATTTCGTTTTGTCAATTTTTTTTCCAAAATTTTCTTTTTTCATATTATTTCCAGAGTGAAAAAGTATTTATAAAAAAAATTTTACTTTTTCAATACTATCTATTCGACAGTAATCACAAATATATTTTTGCGGACCATCATGTCCGGTCACGAATTATGTGCCCACTTCGCACAAGTTTGACATTGAATTCAAGATTCCGTGGATAATTTTTTTAGTATTAAATTAAATAGTACTAAATTAATTTTAGTACGGTTCTGTTTTTTTTTCCGATATATTTTGTCGTTCCATTAATCCTCGGTAATAAGGAGAGCTTGATAAAATTGCAGTTTATCCACATACCCGCTTCTTTCGCGGAACACTCTTTTTAGTCAACGGAAGTGGCTGAACGTTGTAAGGTATCACCTCGAAATCGATTGCAGCTCGTTTTCGACGGGTTTTTGAAATCGCGGTGGTTCTAAACATAAAAAAAATTATGGTAAACAAATAGTTCTCGGATCATATTGTCCAGACTAATTCTTTAAAATTCAATTTCCATACGAGGATCGTCTAGATCTTCTTCTAATAAGCTTGACGAATCTACGACAAATGGTCTAAAAATAGTCGAGGAGCTAATTCTCAAACATAGCATAGCAGAATCAGAACAGTGAGCAATAGGTTCGACAGTTACTTCAGTGTTTTTTTTTGCATCACACCGAATTTCTGGAGAGAAATGAGGTAAAAGATGTTTTGTTCCATTGTTTTCATTTATTTTTCCTTCGCTCTCGTTTGTCTCAACTGACAAATTACTAAGATTTTGACTCAATTTCTCAAATGAATCAAGCTCGTCAGATTTTTGTGAATCGATCAGTTGCGCAGTATCATCTGCATTTCGTCTGAAGACGTCAGCAGGTTTGAAATCATCGATATTGAAGATGTTTAGATTTAGTGGCCAGATACCAGTTTTTTTGAAGCCATTTCGTAAGGTGTCAGGCTTTGCTGCTTGTTTGAAAGCCTCACTTAAAAGTGCTGGAACGTCGTTCGAAGTAATAACTCGACTAAGATGCAAATGTAACCAGCTTCTCGTCTGTTGTTCATAAAATCTCGAAATTGGTTTCATATCTAGCTATATGAAACACGAAAAAATGTAATTGATAACTAGTTAATAATTATTAATTTCTTCAACAACTGAAAAATAATTTGTAAGCAGATTAATTTTAATACGCATTCATAATTGCTTATTTTATTAGAAAAAATTTAAAAAAAGTTAGAACCAGGGATTTAATCCCCTATTACAAACCACGTAACTCTCTACTTTGCCATCATCGCAATTGACAGTTTTCTGGTGGAAAAAGGTACATGTTCATCAGAGCTGCTCAATATATAGAGTTTTATAGACTATAGCATGAACGAATTAAAACGTAGCATAGAACTTCTATATGCTACGTCTAAATTCGGTGGCCGAGCAGAATAAAAATTTTGTCAAGATAAATTCCATGAAAAAAATTAACGTGACTGTTCACCGCTAGATGGGACTCCTATAATGCATATCCTATATATATATATCTGTTGCGTGACTGACTGACAGACAACGCACAGCCTAAACCATTGAAGTTAGGATCGTGAAATTTGTTACGGTTACTCCTCTCCCATCGTAGACGCTCACTAAGAACGGATTTTGTTCGTTCTCTACCCAAAAAAAAATTATCGCAAATTTTTAAAAAATTTTTTTAATTTCCTATACTCGATACACGATTCCATACACGATTTATTGAAAAATCACACACACGCACGCACGCACGCACGCACACACGCACGCACACACGCACGCACGCACGCACACACACACACACACACACACATATCCGGACATTCTTATAGATTTGAATTTTCGACGTTTTGGGACAGTTTAAGCAAATTGCCATTGAAAACTGGAAAAATAAAAATTTCACCATCACATAGCTTCTTGTATGAGGAAGCAAAAGTAACGACTCCGCGTAGGCGGCGAGTTGGAAATTTATAAATAAATACACGTTTCATTTATAATGGATCTGTAATTATCGACGTATCTCAGGATTTTTTGAATATTCACACTGAATAGGGTTTACGAATGTGAATTTTTTGAAGTTTTTCCATAGCCAACTCGGTACTAATCTTTTTTTGTCAATCGAAGTCTGTAGATGTTTTTTGACATAGCAAATTTTGACAGATCGTTTTCTGACGCTACCATGTTTAAACGTGTCGAAACGTAACAAGAAAAAGAAAGGACGTGTACGAAAATATAAAAGACGAATAATAATCTTGAATTTACGACACAAGTTTATACGGATATCGTTGGATTCGGAATATTTAGAGATCGACAAATTTATTTTCTGTCATCGGGGAAACGACACAAGGATATATTTCTTTGTCGATATTTATATAAATAAAAATTTATCGAAATGAGTAAAGACATAGTAAGGACGTGTACGCTGAAATAAAAGAGCATTGCTGAAATAAAAGAGACGAATAACCCTCTGGAATTTACTACACGACTTCATACGGAAATCACTGAATTCGGAATAATTAGACATCGACAAATTTATTTACTCTGATCACGGAAACGATACAGGTATTTATTAATTATTACTATTTTATAACTATAAACGTTTCAAAATGTGTCAATACAAAGCCAGGACGTGTACGTAAATAAAAGAGACGAATAATCCTATTGAATTCCTGTACACAGTATCACATAGGTCATATGGAAATCTGTGTTGGATACTATTGTATGCCCAGCGAAGCGGGCATACCTTGGCTAGTATAATATATATGTGGGCAGATCCATTACTTTTCAACCGCAGCCTGCGCGCTTGAGTCAGCGATTTGACTGTCGATTTTTCCCCAATAAATAGATTATAAAAAAGATGATCCCCCAAATTTGAAGTCAATTTATGAAACTTTGATGGCTGCAGAATTTTTTGAAATTCAGTATCGAGTATCTTTTGTCTCTCTCTCCCTGCACGTGTCGAGGGCTCTAGCGAGCGCATTCGTCGCGCGATGTTTTTGCTGCATCTCTCTCGCGCTCATTGTCGCATTCAGAATGTACAGCGGTTAGTCAAGACTCTATTTTTCCGTATTTTTTTTTTCGTTTATTTTGTATCACGCATTGCTTTCGATATTTTATTGTATTATTTCTTGCCTCATGATCGACGTATTTTCCGTTACCTTTCTCGAAATATTTCGCCTATGAAGTGCTTAACTCATATCGTATTACGAGTAACGTTATTCCGTGAAAATTAAAAATCGGGTTACGTGAAAGTGGTGGAATAATTTCCAGTCCTGGAAACATTTATATTAGAAATGATCCCACCACTTTAACATAACCCGAGTTTTAAATTTTTACGGAATAACATTACTTGGAATACTAAATGAACACTCAGCTCCATTAAAAAATGCTTCTATGATGAATTGGGAAAATTGCAATGAAAAAAATGGGGTACTTCCTATGTCAAACGGTTCTGCGAATTCAGTCTTACAATTGATCAAAACTGCATTTGAGCCTCGTTATCTTTTTATCTTCTTCCGTCTTTTTCATCACTCTCCATTTCAAACTTTTTCACCCACTATTTGCTCGAGCCCATAACCTGTTGGAATATGGTATGTATCAATAGTTTCCACTCAATATGTGTAATTGATAAAAAGATTTGTCCGTAAGAAACGGACAAAGAAAGATTTTATTTCAGAAGATATTCGTAAAAGATGACGTGAGACCAAGTAGAGTACTGGAATATTCCGTAAATTGGGAAAACGCCAGTGAATATACGGGTATTCAATTGCATATACATATTGATGTATAGTACTGGAATATACTGAAGTCCTGGGAAACGTCAGTATATAAAAATATATACAAACGGACATACATATCGGCGTATAGTCCTGGAATATTTCGACTTCTTGGAAACTGCCTGTGCATAATCTTATATAGAGTCGTACATATATATATTGATGTACAGTCTTGGAATATTCCAAAGTCCTGGGAAACATCAGTAAATAAAAGTATATAGAGTTGGACATACATATTGATGTCCTGGAACATTTCGAAGTCCTGAGATACATCCGTATATAAAAATATAAACTATAAAATTCCCTTAGGAAAAAAAAGGTTGGGACAAGTACATTGTAGATCCCTCGTTTGCTGATAATTCCATCCATAAAAAAAATTAAAAAAAATTTTTTTTTTAATTGTAAAAAAATTATTTTATATAAAAAAATACAGAACGATTCGAAAAAAATTTCACAATTCTTGAAAAAACATTATATTGAAAAAAAACTAATCTGTATTTATTTTTCAAAGTATTAAAAGAATCAGACAACAAGTAAAAAATAAAAAACCGAAAAATCGCGCTTAAAATCATTTTGGCGCAGCAGCACGTTGTATAAGAAAAAGAGTGACGGTTCGTCACAAGTTTTCCTGCAAAGTTCATGCAGAGGGAATTTAGAGAATTATCTTCAAGCAATTTTCTCTTAATTGCACTAATTTAATAAAAATGGAAACGAAGTGTCCTGTAGCATACAAGGGATGTTATTGTGCATCGATAAATAAAAAATATTTTGCACATTAAATATGCTCTAGCTTTCAAAATAACTCCCCAGTTTGTATTGCAATGACGGCAATTTTTACTTCTCACTTCTTCCAGCGAACGAATTTCATTCGTTATAACTAACTTATACTATTATTAAGAACATTATACTCATAATAAATCGCATTTCAATATATTTTAAACCGGATGCTATCGGACAATTTCGTTTTTTTATGATTGATTTTTATTTGAATGAATAGTGATGGGTCGGACAAGTACTTTTAACTCATATTTAAACATAATTTGTATCGATCCAATCGACATCGAATATTGTGAATAATATTAGCAGCTCCTGAAAGTCTGAAAAGAATCGATTTTCTTATAAGTCTTTGCCACCATAGAGTAAGCAATGACTAGCTTGCATGTGATTTTTTTGGATTTAAAAGCTTCTTAGACCAATTTAATAATGTAAAAATTTGAAGTTACTCATAAATTACTTGTCCTTCGATTGATATAAATTTTAGGGCTGCACGTAACTCAAATGGTAACTTATTTCTATTGATTAGAAAATACTTGGCCTCGAATTGATATAATAAATTTTAATGCTGAACGTAAATTAGATAGAATTTTTTAAAATTGATTTAGCTGTTCGAATCAAATAAGAAGAATGAGGCATTTTATTTTTTACTTCTTATTTGATTCTTTTGACACTTTAAAAAATAGATACAGATTATTTTTTTGTAAACATAATGTTTTTTCAAGATTTGTGAAATTTTTTTCGAATTGTTCTGTATTTTTTTTTTATAAAATAATATTTTTTACAATTTTTAAAAATAATTTTTTTCAAAGTTTTTTTTTATGGATGGAATTATCAGCAAACGAGGGACCAACAATGTACTTGTCCCAACCTTTTTTTTCCTAGGGTATTTGTCCATTAGGAACTCAGCAAATCAACAGGATTGGCCATTTTAAAATGTCGCTTTTCCATTCTGAATCTAGACATTTTCGTGTCATCCAAAACGTGCCCCCAATGAAATATATTTCCAAAGTTTGCAAGTGGCCGCTAAGATGAAATTATGTACAGTTTGATAGTTGCCGAAAAACGGCACCCGGAAACATTTATTATGTCAGAACTCAAAGAAGCAAAAAAACTGAGCGTACTTAATTCAACAGAGCAATGGAATTCAAAGATGTTTAAAGTACCTGCATTGGTTGTGGAGGAAAACAATTTCATTTCAGGATAATTTAGAAATAAATTTAGAAATTCAGAAATTTAGCATAGAATTTAGAAAAAGGAAAATTAAGTTAATTAGTAAAGCTGTAGACTTTTGGGATGAATTTTTGAGATTACATGTTACGGTTGGAGTAAGAAATTTAAATGATTGGCACACATGCTGCGACACAAAAATATGAAAGTTTGAAGGTATTCGCTCCATACCGCAGTAATACAAACTTCAATACTATTTGAAAAGAAACACTTTAAAACTTACTGAATCAAGTTCCATTACATATTACCATAATATACGATAGGGGGTGATACATAGCACATATATTTATCCACAGAAATTTCAAAGTTCGCAGGTATCTGCTGCGATTCAATGTATCTGCGCAATGAGTTTGGAAGACAACAATTTCAAATCCATCCATAAATGAGCAACTGAAGACTTTTGTAATGAATTTTTCACTTCATATTTATGTTACAGTGAGAGTCAAAAAGTAAAATGAATGGCATAGTATATAAATTTTACAGTTTGCAGATTTTTGCTGTATTTCAATGATCTAAATTTATAGTATTATAGTGAAAAGTTGTTAAAAGTCATCATGTTACATTAAAATGACATAGCGCGTATAACATTCAGAAATTCTGTAGGTTTCCATGATGTTGGCAGACATTATACATAATCACATCTAAAACCTAGCAACTGTAAACTTATCGTAATGAATCTTTTCACTAATAATTCCACATTTGCAGTTTGCAGAATAGGAATACTCAACATACACGTCATTTCATAAGTATTGTTGTCAAAATTTGTGTTTGCCTACCGCATTCCGAAGATTCAATTTTTCATATTATCAGCAAAAAAAGCATCTTTTTGGAACAAGTTTCAAAATTTATTACTCGTCAGACCAGGTGAAAAAAAATAACTACACTTATATCAAGACCAGAAACTGTTTTGAGAATCTGATGTACAAAATGTGCGATTGGTGATCATAGTTGGAAACCTCTTGAATCACGTTACCACAATCAGCATGAAGAAATAGTAGAAAATCATAGGACACATATTAGGCAACGAATTAATAATATGTGTCAATCCACTGCAAACCGATGGAGTGAAAACAAGAATCGGAAAAAGCAGAGCCAAACTCAATAGGAAGCAAAATATGGGAATATTCAAAAATAATGATGACACAAGAAATAAATTAGAAAACATTTATTCAATTAAATTTTCTCACATTATACTAACAGTTCCGTGTGTTCTTGTTTTATTAATTATCAACCATAATATTTCAGATCGCAAAAAGAAAATTTGACGTTATAGGTTGAAGAACGTTTTTCCTCGCAACTTCCAGACCGATTTTTGATAAACTGATTTGCTTTATTTATGTTACTCACTGACCATGCAAACGTTTGTTACATTTGTCCCGCACTTCGTAACGTCAAACCCCGGCCAGTTCGGTACCACACGGCTATCAAGGGGAACTCGTATATACAATAGTAGGGTGCTTTTTTTTTCAGCGACATTTTTTTTTTTCACTCCCATCTCGCCTTTTTGTAGGGAATACCTTAAAAAAAAATCCCTGAAAATTTGAGCCCTATTAATTTTAAGTACTCGCCCAAGGCGTACAAAGATTTCCCCTTTAAAATACACGTAAAGTTCGATTTTTCTTCTTAAAAGTTCTACAGCTCAGAGGCATTTAATGGTACAACCTTGGTCGATGAGCGGATTTATTCAGAATTAAATGCTCCACAAAAGTGTCCATTGTGGGGTATGTGTAACTCGAACTGGCGAGGTCGTAGAGGTCACTCAACCCAATTTTTTCATGAAATTCTCGTTTTTTTGCCTCTATCTCGTAAATGACAAGAGCTACAGAAAAAATGAGAATGACAAACTTGGAGGAAATTCAATTTCCTACAAAAAAGTATTCAAGCACCAAATCGCTAACATCGATATTTCTTGAGATATTGGGCTTTTAAGTTGAGGTAGTATGGAATTTTCATGAATTATTGAGCTGGATTGTATAAGTTGTTAATTTATTATTCTTAATTGTCACTTAAATCATTAAATATTTATTTGTTAAGTTGCAAATGTTTGAAAAGTTGAATAACTGAACGTTTTGAAACTGAAATTCGGAAAAAAAAAACATTTTCAAAGTGCTTAAAAATTTTTTTTTCACTTTTCACGGATTTTTCAATTGATTTTCCCCTGATTCTTCTAATTTATTTACCAGTCATTGAATACCGATAAAGTTCTAGTTGAAAATATGTTATATATAAGCAAGACAAGATATATAGATATAAAATAATATTTAAATATTTTGCGTATATACAACATATTTTCAACTAGAACTTTATAGGTATTCAATTACTGGTAAATACATTAGAAGAATCAGGGGAAAATCAATTGAAAAATCCGTGAAAAGTGAAAAAAAAATTTTTAAGCACTTTGAAAATGTTTTTTTTTTCCGAATTTCAGTTTCAAAACGTTCAGTTATTCAACTTTTCAATCATTTGCAACTTAACAAATAAATATTTAATGATTTAAGTGACAATTAAGAATAATAAATTAACAACTTATACAATCCAGCTCAATAATTCATGAAAATTCCATACTACCTCAACTTAAAAGCCCAATATCTCAAGAAATATCGATGTTAGCGATTTGGTGCTTGAATACTTTTTTGTAGGAAATTGAATTTCCTCCAAGTTTGTCATTCCCATTTTTTCTGTAGTTCTTGTCATTTACGAGATAGAGGCAAAAAAACGAGAATTTCATGAAAAAATTGGGTTGAGTGACCTCTACGACCTCGCCAGTTCGAGTTACACTTACGCCACAATGGACACTTTTGTGGAGCATTTAATTCTGAATAAATCCGCTCATCGACCAAGGTTGTACCATTAAATGCCTCTGAGCTGTAGAACTTTTAAGAAGAAAAATCGAACTTTACGTGTATTTTAAAGGGGAAATATTTGTACGGCTTGGGCGAGTACTTAAAATTAATATTAAGGGCTCAAATTTTCAGAGATTTTTTTTTAAGGTATTCCCTACAAAAAGGCGAGATGGGAGTGAAAAAAAATGTTGCTGAAAAAAAGCACCCTAATACAATAGGGTGATTAAAAAAAAATTTTTTTTTGTTTTCCATTGCAAACAGGCTTAAAAGTTTCTTTTCAGTGTAAAAAGACTCCAGTTAAAATTTGAGCCCTTAATATTAATATTTAGATAGTCCTCATCGCACTTTTCTATTTTCCATAAGAATAACATTGGAAATTTCTTTTTTCCTCGCGAAGCGCCGGGGAGACGGAATTTTTAGGAAGAAATCTCTGGAGTAGTGCAGCCAAGGAGCGCAACGTTTGCCATTCATGCTACTAAAAGGGTTCCAGGACTGTCCCGGAACCTGCCAAATGTCCCGGTAAACACCGCTATAAACATATAAATGTCCTGGAATCTGTCGTCAGATCCACATATAAATATATATATATATATACAAATATGTAGTTTAGGGTTTTTTTAGGTAGAAACAGAACGTATCTAGAATGGGGACATACCCACGTCTGGCAAAAAGGTTCAAAAGATAAAATATAAGAAAAAATGAGAAAAACGAAAAGAAGTGTAGAGTATGAAGAGAGTATAGCAGAATAGAAGAAACTGAAAATACATGCGAAGATGTAAAAATTGAAAAAGAAAATAAGAATTCTAAAAGAGATGATGAAATTTCAGGGCAGCGTTAATAGCGTATCACCGCAAGAAAAGAGTATCAATGAAGATTGTGCCAAAGGAGGTAACTGTGCTGTTTTTAATCGATAGAGCTCAATCAAACGATGAGATATTCGGTTTAACGAAGTACCCTCGTTACGTAGTGAGTCAGAGAGTTTTAGTCTTCAATATGGGTAACGTAGTATATATTTCGGCAACACCGTAGCCCCTGGGTTAGTGTACGTGCTCACGTACAAGCATTGAATCTACGTATAGTCGCGTATAGGAAACCCAGCTTCTGCGTGTTTCGTTTTTCATCAGTGGGTAAAGAAATCCGAAGCGTGTACGGGAAAAGAAACATCCCTAACCTCAAAGAAGACTTCAAAAATGATTAAATTAAAATGTTTCCGAAAATAATTGATGCATGAAACACCCAAAATGTTCGTTACAAATGTACAATATTTCTTTTGCAATACTGTGTTTCTATCGTTGACTCAATTTGCGCATGTTCAGACGGTATCGAAAGTGCTGCTGTAACTTATATTCGAATGAAGCGCCATAACCTGCAATTCTGCGGTGTTGCCAGATTTGCGTGTTGCTCAAAAACCTTGTCTTATTTCCAGTCATTTCTTAGAACACAAGCAAGCTTTGCATGTTTTCCAAAAAGAAAATGTTCATTGGACATTCGTTTATATCTTCTCCAAATTTTATCAAAATTTGTTTGTTAACTTCAACGTTATAAATTAAAAAGTGCGTCTGAATCACAGATTCACATAAGACTCCATGTTAACTGCTTCAAATAAAATCACTGATATCTCTTTTCAAAGTCAACCAAAGGTCACAAAATTTTAACTGACTCATTTTTCGAAAGATTTTCACATCTTTACAAATTTTTATAATTTTCTGTTTGTTAATTGATTTACCGAGGGTACTTCCTTAAATTTCTTCTCTAAACGAGATATAATGTAGAAGAAAATTAAATAAAAAAATACCCACAAGCCACAGTTGGCAACGAAAATGTTGCCATCTGTTTTACCACATTATATGCTTTCGAAAGTTTATATATTTCAGGAATGGCGAGGAGATACTTTATTTTTAAGAAAAATATGAAAAATTTCTTCGGTTACAAGTTATTCAACAACCCGAACTTTATTTCCAAAATAACATGTTTAGAAGATGTGCAGTGATCTCGGCAGACGCTTGATTTTTCGTGCATCCGCCACAAAAACTTTTGGATGAAATATTTTGTTGCTGTGAACGTTACACTCGACTCCACTTATGCGTTCTATTTTTTTCACATTGCTTGGCGACGCAACCTTTGTATTCACTTGAGGGATTTAATATTCACTTGTTGTGAATACTAAATTCCTGAGTATTCAAAATGATTTGCAATGGGTGTGACGTTTCTCTGGTTAAGGCGACGACAATATTTCAAAATCAAGAAGAAAGCATAATTAAAAAAAAAAATCACGGTATCTTAGCGGACGAAGTTATGTGTTCGGATTGCAAGAAACCAGCACCAGTATCAAATAATGAAAAATTTTGGAGGTGTCAAAAAAAAGGTGATCAAGAGCGATAAAAAACTATAGCAAAAAAGTGCAGTTTTAAACAATCATTGAAAACCAATAGTTAGTTCGAAAATTCTCATCTGGCGCCAGAGCAGTGCTGCATGTTCTTGGCTCTCTATATTGTGCTGAAAGCAATTGAAATTGCATTTTACTGGGACGACTGCCTAAAGGGCATAAATGTAATTGTCTCTTGTTTATATTCCATAAGCAGTATTTACTACGTGGAAAACGCTACAGAGTTCCAAATAATCACGACTAAGAAAAAAATAAAATAAACAATACGTTAACCCAACTCATCCTCCAGAATTGTGTAATCCTCGAGATATTATGAAAAAATTTTAGTTTTGTTTTTCAGTTGTTATCTAAAATCATGAACCGATTGAGTTCATATTTTGAGTACGGGAGCACTGTCAAATAGTATTATGAGCGCCCTCAAAGTAATGAGGCTGCCTGGTAGCGAACTCGCAAGTTCTCTATAGTATATTTCTGGAGAAACTTTATAATAAATCAATTCGCTAAGTCAATTCAATTCGTGTATTCATTAAGTCCTTAGTTGATCAAATACTATGTTACCCGCGTTTGATTTGCGCGTGTACAATCCTTGCAATCCACGTTAAATCGTTTGTTGGCCCTGATAAGGGCCATTTGACCGTACTGGTACGGGTAGCGGAAAAATCAGCTGAATCCTAGGTTGCCGTGGAGTGTTGTTCTTCTCCTTTAACCGCCGAACGATGGCCAATGGTGACGCAGGCGTCGGCCTCGTGATGTTATTCCATTTCTTCGGTGAAACGCCGATAATTTGCCGGGTCTTACTGGCAATGGTGGTGAGTGGTTTCGGTCAAGTAACGATCCGCGTGGTAGCCTTTATAACGTCCGGGTGCGGAACAGTTTTTGCGGGCTTCCGTTCGGTGGGGTGGAGAAGTCATTGCCGTGTGCCGTGGGCGATTCTCGTCTTTGGGTGAGGCTCGGTACTCTTGAGGTTTTGTTTTACGGTGTTGGTAGAAGGCGGTGGTGGGGCCGGTGGAGCTGGCGGGAAGACCTAGCTCGGCTTTTTTGCCGCAGCTCGTACCTTCCGTTGTATCTCTATTCTCTCCACGTGTCGACGATCGAGGCGACGGGGGTATGACGCGATTTTTCTACGTGGCGTGATTCTGACTGGAGAGTCGGGTCTTTCCTGAGTGGTTGGCAGGTATGGAATGAACCGGTTTTTGGTAGAAGCCTGATTTTCGTTTCTGGCATGGCAGTTGAAGGGGGAGGGGGAGAAGACGCGAACCCGATTGGTTTTAACACTGCGCCGGCGCAGTTAACGAATAGCACTTCCGAGTTAAGTCGCGTTGGTTCCCATTCCAAGTAATAACCGCGTGATGATAGTCTGGAATAGATGGGGCTTGTGTGTCAGGTTCTGGAGAACGGATGGGCTTCTCAGCTACCAGTCCCGACTCCCGTGCTGAGAGCCCAAGGAGAAGGAGGGAGGGGGGAAAAGAAAGATAGACACAATGCTTAGTGGTGCTTAAGAGATCAAAAGGCGAGAAGCGCCTATACTAACGAGAGTGGTCACCACACCAAGTGGTAGCCGAACGAAGTTAAGAAAGAGGCGAAAAGCGCCTAAACTAATGAGCGCGATCACCACACAAAGTAGTGTGGATGCGCTGAAAAAATAGTCCGAAGTGCGTATTGTAAGAGTTGGTTGGTGCACCGAGACCAGGAATTACGGGTGGGCTTTGCAGCTACCGGACCCGTAGTTCTTGCGCTGGCTCCCGTCATGAGTGAACAGCAGTCGAAGCTGCGCGTTAAAGAGCCCTGAAAAGGACTGTGACTTTGCTGAACCCCGATGTTGGACTCTCGAAACTGCGAACTCGTGGAACCGTTGATGAAAATAGCTGCGCGCTGGAGGGTTGAAAGAAATGAGCCAGTTGGGTTGGTCTGAGAGAGGTTGTAATTTTTATTCCAGGACCTGATATTTTACAGATGTGGAGAGGTATTCCAGAAAACCGGTGATATACAAGGCTGAGGCTTCGGAGGAACCTTCGCGGCGTTCACTCCGGAATGGAATGACACATTGCTCTGCGGGAGCCCGATGTTTATACTGAATAAGGTTTGCCCGGATTGGCTGAGGGCCGTACGGTGAGGAAGAGCAGCGTAACTGCTTTCTGATTGCCGGAGGGCTGCATGGTAGGGAGCGCAAAGCGGCGCTGATCGCGAACCGTCTAAGGTGTCGTGCGGTGGGGGATTTCGCAGAGCTGAGCTGCTCTGTGATTGGTGCGCTAGTACTTATAATTTACTTTTCTTATTAATCTACATGTTTTTAAGTATTTAGTTTGTGGATTATTAGGGTTTAATTTAGTATGTTTTAATAATGTGATAATAATGTGATGTTACCGGTAAAATCGCGGATGAATATTGTAATGTAACGCCCTCCTGAACGACCCGAATCGACTAGAACCCGAACCTAACCTCGAAAAACATCGCGACGCGGCGCGATATTTTTGATCGAGCGCGTACAACGACCGGTGAGACGCGTCACTGCTGGCCGGAGGCGGCCGTACTGGTGGGCAATACAAAGACCCGATACAAGCGGCGGAGTGCGACACTAGCGGCGCCGCGTATTAAAAACTCGAACTATTATATTTTTTTGTTTTGTTAATTAAAATTCAACGCGATTTCGTAAAATATTTTAAGTAGGCTCAAATGAAGCGGAAAATTATAATGAATCGAAGAAAAATAATCACAAGTCAAATCAATGTAACAAAAATAAATTAATAATGAAGAATGTAAAAAGCGACTACGACGCATGCGCGGAGAGAGCGTTAATGGGCTATAGGACGCGTACGTGACTTTTAGCGATTGAAATTATTCGAATCATATTAAACAAAGTAACAATGCCAAATCAAAAAAGAAATTAAAAGTTAATTGATCAAATTGAAGTTTTTATTGTTAATAATCACATAAAGTTGAAAAACGTGAAAAGCGGTAGTCCGCGCATCGTATGTTAGCCCGCGCAACCAACGGGCGAGCGTGAATCATGGCAACGGGCCAATAAGAGAAGGCGTTAGAAATAGATGCGCAGAACCGATCCGAAAACCGAAAATTCGGCGTTTGATAATTTTATGGTGGGGACACGGGTATAAGAAGCGCTGCGCGACTCATTCGGCAGGCAGTCCTTCCTCAAAATTCTGACTCGGAACAAAAAGGCTGACCGCCAACATTCTTCCTGATTTTAGCAGGCAATCCAACCTATCCTAAATTTTCCTGGATGCCTGGATTCTCGGAGCGATTCGGCGACGTCTCGATCCCATAACACGTGGACGGCAAGTTACCTTAACCTTCCAAATGCTCAGACTCTCGGAGGGATTCGGCGACGTTTCTATCCCATAGCCTGGGGTTTGTTCCTTAACTGAACTTATTTTTTTTTTATTATTCTTTTGCTTGCTATAAAAAGGGATTATTTTTCTTGTAAATTAATTTGTAAATTTGTAAATTCTGTAAATCCCTTTTTAAATTCAAAGTTGAAATTAATCGAGTCCGAGTCAAACAAAACCGAGATTTCTGTAAATTTTGTAAATCTTGTAAATTTTAAATAATTCAAAAGGCCGCGGTACGAATTTGAGGTTATATTGCGTCAAATTAATAAATCTCTTTTATTGTATAAAATCGAAACACTTTTGAATTATCGAAACTACTATTTTTAAAAGCGAGTGAAAAACGCGTAAATTAAAAATTGTTCAAATCCGAAAGCGGCGAGCGCAATCGAATTTCCCTTAACTGGCGAACACAATCACAATAATAAATCAAAAAAACCAAAGATCCTGTGAAATCAATCAAATTGAAGAAATCGGAATTGTTAAATTCTTCAAAATCAAAATTCCGCGTTCTCACGTTTCTTTCATACCTGCTCCTTTTAAAATTAAGGTAACTCGAACCGACGCGTGGCGGCGTTCAGGCCAGGTCGGCAAAAGCGTTTCGTTACAATATACGTGTAACAACTACTTGAAAAGTTATCGATTCTGAACAATGTTGCTATCTTAGCTCTTTTCGGGCAGAATCTAGCCCGTTTTTCATGATTCCACCCAGGGCAATCTAGCCTAATTTCGCCGATGTGATGGATTTGCTAAGGGAGGGGGGTCGATTTGTGAATTTCTGGATTTCCACCGTACCGACCGAGATTTTTTTCTCGAAAAAAATTGCGTTATATAACATATAATAGTTGTTCATTATCTGGGTTTATCGATAATAAATCATGAATATTGTTAATATTCATTGGCTACTTTTTTTTTGTCGATGTCATTTTCTAGGTATTTTGGATATCCTTCCTTCTCATATTCAATTCCAATATCCAATGTTCTGAATGAAAGATTCTGTATTATATTATGGTTACGAGTTAATACAAATTATCAGTTATTGTTCTCTATCTCTATTCATTAAGCTCAAATATGTTAAGCCTCAAGCAGCCCTGATGAGCAAGTACTATTTCTCACAAATATAAACCTAAGTCACTGACGGCACAATGGTTCCGTACTAGACTAGCGCTACCGATACCGAAGGTTCGATTTCCGCTTGCAGTAGTTTTTTTCTTTTTATTCAACGAATTGAAAATAGTAAAGATTAATTTTTATTACTGGAGCAATTACGTTTCATTAAAACTAACTCTCATGTATTGAATTTTTGCACAATCTTCTTGATCGAATATAAAGAAAAGAAAGTAATAAGGATCCCTCATTATTCAGAAAACAAACCAGCATTCTTCAGTGTTACGAACAAGATTGGAAGAGACAACAATTCGATTGCTAAAATTATTCGTTTCTTAAATATATATCCATAAATGTATAACTAGGAATCGCTCTCGCTGTGCCTGTGTCTGTATCGCATTGTTACTGACTGCTATATTCACATTGTTTTGAATATCTGTTTGGCAGTCACGTTTCGAGTTCTGAGTCAGGTTACGATGGAATAAAAATCAATCGTAATATCACGAAGCTAAATAAACGTACATCCGAAAAGGATTTCTCATTATTGAAAAAAGGGTCCAAACATGTTTATAAAAATCGAGCGAAAGTGACCTTTAGTGGTGAATCAGGCGGGAAGTTGCGCGTGTTTTGCTATTGTCCTTAGTGTTCATTTTTCGGCGTGGTGGAAAGCGCGCGGTCAGTTGTTTTAATATACATTGTTCGGTTTTCGTGCCGTGGCGAGATTCGTATCGTAATAAAATTTCAAAAAACGCTCTTAACATTTTTAATCTATAATAAAAGAAGCTCGACTTTAGAGAAAGGTATTCGGCGATGGGCTGGACAAGCGTGGTGAGGATTATTGTGATTTTTAAATTTACGTTACCATTCTGGTTTTCATAGTGTGTGTCGACAAATCGTAATAGAATTTGAATATCACTCATTATTCGTAATATCGTAAATGAGAAAGGGAAAAATCAAAAATGGATCTCCCCTCGCATCTCCCAATACTGAAAAAAACATTATATAAGCAATCATATAAAAAAGAATGGGAAATTGATAATAAGTGGCTGAAACCGGTGATAGAAGATATATCGACGGCAATGTGCTCTTACTGTAAGACCGAATTGAATGCAAAGTGTTACGATATTCGACGTCACAAGGAGACAAAAAAGCACATTTCGAAATCAGCGCCTTTCGCTTCGTGTAATGAAACGAAAATCGTGGTTACTAAAAACGATGAAATTAGTGCCCGTAAATCAGAAAGTTTGCTTTGTATGTACATTGAAGAGCATTGCGCCATAAACAGTGTTGATCACTTAACTGATATGTGCAAAATAGTGTTCGGTGATTGTAAAGGAGCTGCTGATATGAAACTGCATCGCACGAAATGTACTCATATTATTAACAAGGTCTTGGGTCGACATTTTATTGATTTGCTCGTAAAAGACATCGGAAACGGGCCTTACAGTCTAATTATCGATAAATTTACCGATATCGCTGTAACGAAACAGTTGGGCATTGTGATAAAATATCTAAGTCAAGAGTGAAATGAGATTGTCTCCTCGTTTCTCGGGATTCAAGAATTATCTTCTTCAAATGAAAGAATCATTGTTGATGATATCGTCGGTTTGGTTAATGAGCTGAAACTAGACATCAAACAATTAATGGGCATCGGAACTGACAACGCTGCTGTGATGGTAGGAGTGAATAATGGAGTGCATAAAATTGTTAAAGGAGAGTACGGCCTCAAACATTTAGTGCTGAATAGGTGTGTCTGCCACTCATTGCAATTGGCGGTTTTGCACGCATCTCAGAACACACTTCTAATGAATGTCGAGTACTTAGTACGAGAAACATACTACTGGTTTTCCATATCGCCAACTAGACAAGGAGCCTACAAAGAAGTATATGAATTAATAAGCTTCGGAAAAAAATCGTTAAAAATATCGAAAGTGTGTATGACTCGATGGCTGTCAATTGAGTCGGTCGTGAACCGTATTTTGGACCAATGAAACGAATTGAAGTTACAGTTCCACATGTCGCAGAACGCGAATAATTGTTTCACGACATCAACGCTTCATTCGATGTTAAAAGACGAATCCAATAGATTATATATAATTTACGTTAAATCGATCCTCGGGAAAGTCCAACAAACATTAAAAATCTTCGAAGGGCAGAATACAGATCCCGTGCTTCTATTGGATTCTATCTATTAGAAAGTTTATGCCGCAGAATAATCACTCTTAACTCGAGGGTAGATTGTCTCGCTGGAAAAGTCACGGATTATGTTGATCATAAAGCATATTTGGAATATTTATTTGAGGATACTTTAGAAAAAACTGATCTCGCACTTGAAGGAAAGGATGGAACAAGAAAACGATATTCACAATTCTGTCATCTCATTTACTCTTTCGATCTCTAATTTTGTGACACCCACATGTATTTAGATTTTTTGATGTCCGTCTGTATATACAGCGGAAATGTATGAAGCCATTCTACCGTGTACACGAGAGAGGAAACCACACGATATACGTACTCGCTTTGCCTGCTGGGTTTCTCGTCTCTGACACGCCACGCTGATTATCGAAATAGCTTCTCGTCGCCGTCGCATGTCCTTGCATATCCATAGTCACGTACCAGGGTATAGCATGTACCACAGGTATTCCCGACGGTGAAAACGCTTCGGTATCGCGCTTCCTAGACGTATATCTATATAGGGGTAGATGTTTATATACACACATATCTTTGTGTATATGTTGGCAGAATGGTCATCAGCAAAGCTCGAGTCACAACGCCAGCATCGTGCTTCTATGTATGTATCCTGTATGACATTCTCGTGGGAGCTTGATGGAATCAGTGCAGCCTGGTAGATCACAGGGATGCAATAACTCTCGTTCCCGTGGTCCCACAAGGTAGTACCGTGTCACTAGCCAACGCGTTATGTCATTAGGTGAATACTGTGGATACACGATATGCTCGAACGTATCGGCTGCCACTATTATTTGTTCTGTGTTCACTAACTATGTACCATTTATCAAATTTTGAGAACTTCATAATTTATCATTTTCCTCGTTTCTGCAATTATTATTATTATTATTGTTATCGTGAATTTTGGCAAGATGAACATTCGTTGTCATCCGATTTTTCCTACTCTGGTATTATTCAATTTTCTAATCTAAATGAGACTATCAGTAGTAAGTGTTGTCCACAGCTCTTCTCATATAGTTCATGATTATGTCATATTAGCAAGAAATGAAGGGGAGCTTTGAAAAACTCGTCCGATACAAGTGTTGACATTGTTATTGACAAATCGAACCAATTCGTGGCTATAAGACTCTGCATCTATATCATTCTCAGTAAACATTTTGTATGCACATTTATATCGGTATAAAGGCTGAGATGGCTTCTATTCAAAGATAAAAAATTTTTCGTACTCTTGGTCAAAGGAATGTCCGTATGTTGTAAGTTAAATGTGAAATGACTCGAGGTAGTAGAAAATTTTTGAACAAAGAACGAAGAAGTTAAATTGAGGAGAGACGTAAAAAGGGAAAATAACAAAAAGATGGGCATATATCCATGAATGAACATATTATGATCGATTTGATTTCAAATAGGGATGTTTGTGGATGAACGGAATTAGTAATGGAATATGTTGTTAAATGAGAATTCAATGTATCTTTTTTTTGTTTATCTGTAAACGAGAAATTCATCTAGTGATGTGAACAATAACGGAAGCTGTCTTATTTAATTTTGCGGTGATCTATATTTCGCATCATGGATTCAATGTAAATTTATATATACGGAAGAGTATGCCCTTCCACATACTTTGTCGATCTTTTGCCAATGTCGCAAAAAGGGATCGCCCTCAAAATTAGTCTGCGATTACTGCTGTGCGAATTAGCTTCTGATGGATAGGTGTGGCTATTACGCGAAATCCTACTTTTTCATTTGAAATTTTTATGAGATATAAACGAATACTTTATGCAGCTGTTCCCAAAATTTAAACAATATTGACCGTTTCGTTCTTACGTAATAAATTTTCAAAATTGAGAATTTGCAGTCGATAAAGCACGTCTCCTTATGGAGGCAATCTGCGGAAGTTCAGTTAAGGAGTTTCGGTACAGGCGATACAATGTTGCCATGCTAATCCATGCTAAAAAAATTCAAAAATTCAAAAAGTTCAGAATTTTATAAAATTTGGTGAACATATTCTTTAGTGCCAAATTTGACGACACAAATTTTTTAAGATTTTTCTTCTACACAGTTATCGAGTAATTGATCACTAAAGTTTACGTGTATAAGCATAGCGTTTCCATATATATAGGTATACATTCCAGGCATGAGAAATCTGCTTTAATGTGTAATTACTCGAAAACTAAGTAGAAGAAAATTTTGAAAAAAATTGAGTTTTCGCACTTGATGTTGAAGCACATTATCACCAAATTTGATCAATTTCTTAATATTTTGACTTCTGTACCGAAACTCCTTAACACATTTCATCATTTCATTTTTTGGTTTCGACTGTAGTATATAAACGGAGAAATTAATTACTGAAGTCTCCAGCCGCTTATTTATGAATAGGTCTCAAATTGCTGCCATCGAAAGCCAATGCACAGATACATCAAACAATTTCGAGTTCTGTTCGCTTTTAAATACTCTGTTTTTTTTCCTTTTCGTTTTGGCATAATTAATTTAATGAATCTGTGGTAGGAAAATTTAGATGAATAAACCACAGCTGATACTTGCAAATTTTGCAAATTCTGTGTATTGACATGTATGTGCGCCAGATATTATCACTTCATATAATTTCATTATGGAATATGGATACATATAAATAATAAAAATTAGAGAAGAATTATAGAATATGGATCCCCTTCTAAAAAGTTGGTGAGTAACGCCCAAAGTTGGTCACTAACGGAGGGCATTAATGTCGTATTATTCGTACTATGGCTGGTCGCTGGGGCTTTCAAATACCTGCTGTCAGTTTGACAATTGTGTACTGTCAACTTGACAGTTGTGTATAAGCGAGTGGTTATAAACTTTTCTTGGGCGCTGGTATACCCTAGTATATATAAATAATAAATAATAATAAAAAATAATGAAAAATGCTACAAAAACTCAGCCTTGGATCCTTTATGAATGGCATAACAAATTATGGTTTCTGATTGCTATGCATATATTAAAAAATAAGCAATTCCGTTGATCTTGATACGCTCTATACTTTTCTTTCTCTGATTGAACCTCGCACTGAAAACGAAATTTGGTTAAATCAACTAAATCCGTTTAGTTGAACGCAAATATAGTGGATTCAACTATTTTTTTGTTGAATAGCGAATTGCGTAGTTGATTCAACTAAATTAGAAAAATATCTTGCCGTTGAATCAACTAAAATACTGTAACCATACTATTTAGTTTAAAATTTTGGCACCGAAACATCTCCGCGCCAAAACGTCCTCGCCCCCAAACGGCGGCACCAAAACAGTCGCGCCAAAACGGCGGCGCCAAAACGTATACTGCTCCCCCACCCATACCCTAAAAGACTCCACATTTTTCCATTCTCCGCCGTCTTATTAATAGGGCGCACATATCTAAATTATTTCTCTATAATCGAAATGATTTGAGTACAAATGCTCACAAATCGTACGGGAGGGAGTATCCATTCTCGAGGATCCAGTTCGAAATTCGAATGTTCGCCCCATTTGCAAATTATTTTATCTAAAATAATGAATATTTAGTCGGAGAGTATTCAACTAATTTATTTGGTTGAGCGACACAAAATTTGTTGCGGTCAACCAAATTTTGTTTTCAGTGCGGTGGCTATATGCAGAATTTGAAAATGTTGTGTCTCTCTCTCTTTTTCTGTCAAATGTTGAAGAAAATGAACGAAAAAATTTGTTTCATTGAAAAATCTTCATATCTTTTTTATTCACAATGATTCTATCAAAAAAAATATTATGATACAAAATATTCATAAACCTTACGAAAAATAATTTTAATCTCACAAAATTGTAGAAACATTCGAAATCGTTGAAATCTTAAGGGAATCATTTCAAACATTCAAAGAATATCAAACCGTTATAAATTGCACAAAACTCGACGAAAATCATTAAAGACATTTTTTTTAAACATTACATCAAAACATTCAAAAACTTTTAAAAACTTTATTGGAAAATATTTTGTATCGTTTAGAACTATCACAGAAAAAAGATTTGATATCAAACCATAAAAATCCCTTTTCAGGGAAAGAAAATTTGGACAAGTACATTGATGATCGCCCGTTTTCACATTAAACCTTAAAAAATGTAAATAAAGCCTGCCATACACGCTACGGTATACCTGTCAGGTTTGCCTGTGCAGTTGTACCTGTACAGGTCAACCTGATGTCGTAGTGTGTATAGGGCACCGAAAGACACACGCTCAGGTCCACCGCATGGTCAGACCCGAAAAAATTGATTTTTGATTTTGCTCCAGTTGCCTGCGCAGGGCAAAATACTTGCACAGGTCTGTCACCATACACATTCCGGTCAACCTGCGCAGGCACGTCTGTACAGGTAGACTTCTCCGGTAAACCGTAACGTGTATGGCCGGCTTAAAAATTCTCAAACCATGCAATAAAAATTATTTCAAACCGTGATAGAATATCAAAAATATTAGAAACCGACACGATAATATTACCCACTAATAAACCGATATGTGGTATTGTCAACGTTAATAAGAGTTTTGAATCGAAATTCACACATTGGACATACAAAACAAACATCTACGGTTTAAATTGTTGACTATAATTATTTGTCTCCATACAGCTTCTGATTTATTATTAAAAAAAAAATGAGAAAAACATTATTTACGAAAATTATATTTATTCCAGGAGGTATGACAAAGTATTTCTCGATAGATCAACCAATGTTTCAATTCCGCATTCCAAACTCTGTTGATGTTAGTTCTTGAGCTCATCAATAGGTAAGGTACATGAGATAAAAAAGAATTTTTTTTTCTTAATTTTGCAAAACAAATAGGTAAAGAGGTACAAGAAAATATCGATGTGAAGTATTTTTGTCTCGTATGTGGAAAGTTTTTAAAAGATTGCTTGAATCGGATTTTCAATTTTCTGATCGCAGAGTATACAGTTTTCATTTTTTTTTGAACTTAGCGTGGTTAGCTCAGTTTAATTTCACCCGAAACCTCGTGGGAAAACTTGTTACAATATATATGAGTATAAATTCATAAATTTGATTATTTAATTATATTTTCGATGATACAATTCAAACTTAGATGATACATATCTTTTCGTTGATTGGAGAATCTTCTAAATGCCAGGCCTGGGCTACGAAGAGTATGGACGAAGGATCTCAATTTGTGTGATATACTGTAACGGAACGACCATACGCCGATCCCCACCAACGAGCACAAGCTCACGCTCTTCCTGCGCGCCGCGCTCCTCGCCAACAACGAGAGAGACAGACGATCCGAAAATCCAGATCGATCCAGATATCCCCGCCAAGGAGACACCCGATATTATTGATCACGGGTATAAAAGGCGTGCAAACTGGACTGTTTTCATTCAAATTTCATAATTCCAAACTACCTGTTCTCTTGAACATCTGGGTGGGGGTCGAAACAGCATATATGCATTAGGGTGGCCCTTAATATGGGTGAAAAAAAAAATTGATCGCGCCGCCCCCCAAAACGGTTCCAAATGATAAAAAAAAAATCTACGCAAAGCCGTAGCTATGTCCGGTAAGAGGAAGACGTGCCTGTAAGCATGAACTTGGATTTAAATATCAATTTTTCTGCATGATTTAGTAATTTTTAAAAATGTTGTATTTCAGTGAAAAATGGTCGTATAGAGGTCTAAAAAAATGCATTTTGAAGCTTCAGGTTTCTATTTTCAAGATCTTATGACGAAAAAAATGCAGAGCTACATGTTGTGCGCAATTTTGAGAAAAAGTGCGAGAAAAAAATAGCAAATTTTTATGCTTTTTTATCAATCCCACAAGCGTAGATTTATTTTTTTCAACTAAGCCATGGTATGGACCGGATAGCTAGTTTATTAAGCTTCAATTTGCTTTTTTAAAAACTTCTGTAGGACCATTTTTTGCTGAGATGTTGAACTTTGAATTAAGAAGAACTCTTTTGTCTTTGATCGACGATATCTCAGCAACCAATGGTCGCACAGGAAATTCAAGGGCAGTTCTGAAAACTGGAATAAATGTCCTACAAGATTCCGTTGCGATCTTGGAGGTGAAATTTTCCTTTCATCCTTGTCGTGAATTTAAAAAAATAGGAAAAAATGTATTTTATGGTTTTTTAGAAAGTCAATAGCCAAATTTCAAATAATCATGAAATGACTGATGTTGAGTATGCCATTTACAGCTGAATATACCCCCAAAAACCCTGCCGAAGTTACATTTCGATCTAACCAATCGTTTCTTCGTGGCAACCGATCAAACATTAATCAAATTTGAGGGTCACGTTTTTTACGTTAAACGAGTCATGATCATGACAAAAATGAAAAATGAAAAATTTCCAAGTTTTTTCTACATTTTTCCCATAAATAAGGTTGAAATATACAAAAAAAAAATTCCGAAAGTTTTTGATTAAAATTGATTGTTTTTCTTAAGGCTTCCAACATTGAGAGCTTCTGAAAAACCATAAATTACCTTTTTTTTCCTATTTTTTAAAATTCACGACAAGGATGGAATAAAAAATGGATCTTCAAGATTGCAACGGAACCTTGTAGGACATTATTCCAATTTTCAGAACTGCCCTTGAATTTCCTGTGCGACCATTGGTTGCTGAGATATCGTCGATCAAAGACAAAAGAGTTTTTCATTCAAAGTTCAACATCTCAGCAAAAAATGGTCCTACCCAAGTTTTAAAAAAAGCAAATTGAAGCCTAATAAACCAGCTATCCGGTCCATACCATGGCTTAGTTGAAAAAAATAAATCTACGCTTATGGAATTGATAAAAAAGCATAAAAATTTGCTGTTTTTTTCTCGCACTTTTTCTCAAAATTGCGCACAACATGTAGCTCTGCATTTTTTTCGTCATAAGATCTTGAAATTAGAAACTTGAAGCTTCAAAATGCGTTTTTTTAGACCTCGATACGACCATTTTTCACTGAAATACAACATTTTTAAAAATTACTAAATCATGAAGAAAAATTGATATTTAAAACCAAGTTCATGCTTACAGGCACGTCTTCCTCTTACCGGACATAGCTACGGCTTTGCGTAGATTTTTTTTTTATCATTTGGAACCGTTTTGGGGGGCGGCGCGAACAATTTTTTTTTTTACCCATATTAAGGGCCACCCTAATATGCATATATGCATATATGCATATATAGATATACAGAATGCCTGTTCGCTATTTTGATCGTTCGCTGTTTCGACCCCCACCCGAACATCTTACTACATATCAGCATTGCGTCTGACGCCTAGTAAAAGATTCCTCGTATTCCAAGTGCTGAGTGATCGTATCGCACGATTGCCATGCACCGTCCTATCCTGTAGTATCAACGAGTATTGTACTAGCATCGCGTCTAGCGCATATTCGGTATCCCAAAGAAAAAGGAGCAACGTGATCGTATCGCACGATTGCAGCGCTCTGTCCTATCCCTTCAACATCACCCATATGTGCAAGCATTGCGTCTAGTGCATACTGGGTGTCCCAAAAAGTGATAGGGTGTGAATAAGCGTGTATACGATTACACGCACCGACGATTTTTCTTAGGATACGGATTTATCATTTTGTAAGGTGATAAAGGGTCCGAGGGTCCACCTGTGTTGTCCCCTGAGCATGCCCGGCTCATAAAATCGACATGACTCGATTCCAGGTACTGGCATAGCGTCCAACGCAGAAGTAAAGTTCTGACGATATAACATAAAATTAAAGAGGCCTAGAGGACAGAAATTATCCTGTAGAGATACACGGTAAGAACTCGACCTTGGCCCATGTACTACTAACCAGATAAAAAATCATTTTCTGACGCGAGTTATCTCCGTCTTTGGCCGCTACGGACCGGCGAAGTCCCCAATTATCAATAAGTACGAAACACTCAAATTCGCTTTTTATTTTTTTCCCGCGAGGTGCGCCTTCAGTGACCCGCCTCAGTACTAGATCATCTAGCCAAATTTGCCCTTAGTTCAGGAAAAAAGAAAGCCGATGATGAAAATACCTGAGGAAACGTTCATTCGTGGAAAGGGAATCTGAGGCACAAAAAAAATATATATAAAAACTAGAAATCAACCCCAGTCGAATCCAGAGTCCCGTACACGAATTGCATAACTATTTCTCAGGAACATTAACATAACATAAAACGAATCGTTCCAGTACATATATGAATTGTTTCTATGTCGGTCGTCGACGACGTACTAACTAAGATCTCGCTCCGTGATGAAGATCACGGATTGAGATTTGGCGAGTACAGGAGTGGGTGGTAAATCGAAATTCATGCTCGTTACATTATCCCTCTTATTTTGGCGTTAAAGAGCCAATGCGTTAATAGCAAAATACGTTTTCTTTATACCTCGGTCGAAAGTACGTACATCCTGCATCAATTTCGATGCAGAAAGACTGAGATTCTTACATTGGTAAAACAACGGAGTGACGGCAGGAGCAAAAACTTTTTTCACGGAGGCTCCCGTAAATGTCACCGGTGATTTGTTCCTAACCATTTTTTTCTCTGACGTCAAAGCTGCTCTTTCGTTAGTTAGAATCAGTGTTGTGAAGAGAAATAATGAACTCCACGGTCTCATCTGACGAATGGATGGACGAGAAAGAGGTATTGAGAGATTTTCATGCAGAGGTGGAATTGATCATACAGACGGAAACGTTAGCAAAAAAGTCTGCTGATCGATACAAGCTTGTCTAGGAGAATTATAAAAAATGGCAGATGGAGCATGAAAGTTCTCTGTAAAGCTCAGAAAAAATAAATTTAATCGTTTATTTAAAAGATTTAACAAAAAAGCTGAAACCATCAACTCTATGGAGCATTTGGTCGATATTGAGAAATACATTGAATAAAAAAGACGACATAGACGTTAGTAGATTCCAAAATTTGAAAAGTTTGATTAAAAATAAGTCAAAAGGCCAAAAAAATAAGTCAAAAACCGAAAAAATTTTCAGTTTCATCATGAAATTCGTGAACGATACATCAGACTACACGAATTAAGGATCAAAGGTTAGTATTGACATTTCTTTTGTGAGTTTCTTAATGAATTAATGTTCTTATTTTGATAATAAATTAAGGTCATCCTTATACTGGGAATTTGTCGGGCTCTTAGATGTGAGGAGCTCACCAGACTTACGGTGCATGATATAGAGGATCTTGGTAACAAGTACCTTGTATCTATAAATGATACAGAAAATGATACTCCTTGCCAATTTATAGTCAGAGAACTTTTTTATGGAAAAGTCAAAGAATACATGTCGATAAGGCTGAAAGAAACATTCACCCATAGATTTTTTATACAATATCATCGGGGAAAATGCACGCAACAAGTTATCGGCAGAAATAAAATCGCATCTCATTTAAATTTACCAAACGCAAAATTGTATACGGGTCATTGTTTTAGAAGATTTGGCGTGACTCTCTTGTGGAATTCGGGTGCAAATACGACCATGCTGAAACATCTTGGTGGATGGAAATCAACCGGAATTGCTCAAGGTTATTTTTCTCTTTATTTATTTAAATTTTATTAGAGATCGAACAAATAAGTTGATTGTTTTTGAAATCAATTCCCTATTCAATATCTAGACGGCACTTTTTTCCTGACATTTTACTCATAAGTAATGCGCCTATTCACAGGGTACGTAGAAAATTTATTGACGTCTACAACCATCAACGAGTGCAGCTGAAGAAACCATCACAAACAATCCGAAAAAATCTACAAATGTAGCACACGATTCGAGCACCTTTTCCGATGAATTTGAAATTAATGAAGAAAATTTGGTAAAAATTGATGAGCTGGATCGAGTTGAAGTTCCGAGTCCACCAATGCCTTCTTTCACAAGCGCAAACAACAAAAAAATACTTGTAGACCATAATAGACAACCGACATTGCCAACACATTTTTTGAAAAAACCGCCAATTAAAATCTTCCCAGAACAATCAGAAAACAAACCAGTTAAAAGTGAAAATCATATTTAATACTTGGCGTCGAGCCGCTACCCCGTCTCTTGATTAATGGAAGAAATCAAATACCGAAATGTACACCAACTAATCGAACTGGACATGAAAACTCAATGATCATATATCAAAACTGCGTATTTCATGGGAATATAATTGACAATTTCTATTACGTGTGTGATCACGATAAAAAAAAACATGCAATGAAATCCTCTTCTAAAAAGTTGGTGAGTAACGCCCGAAGTTGGTCACCAACGGGGAGCATTGTTGTCGTTTTATTCGTGCTGTGATTGGTCGCTTTGAAATCTCGAATTTAAAGTCCTGCTCTTAGTTTGATAGTTTCAACTGTCAGATTGACAGTTCGTGTATGCGCAGTTGATTATATCAATCAACAGCGTTTAATTACATGGCCCACAGAGAAACAGCACATTCAAATAAAAAAGTATTCGTATTCGAGTGTAAAATAACATAACCCATGTTTTTCAGGCTCCAGTTTTTTTCAGCACGAAAATAGGAAATAATATTTACATTGAATTGAAATGCGAATTGCTTTTTATTTCGTACTTCGAATGGTAATAGATTTATCGTAGGATGATTATGAAAATATACGAATTTTCTCAAGGTCCGAAATTTCGTGTTAATTTTACAAATTTCAGTGACGAGGTCGACGGTTTGTGGTAGTCAAAATCCAGGTCGACTTAATAGTGATTTTTTATGCCCAGATCGACAACAACTACATGGCTTCTGTTGTCTAGGTTGACGACTTCATGTTTTTCGATGCCCAGGATGACGTTTCTACTTCCTGTCTACGTCGACGGCTCCAGATTCCACTATCTAGGTCGACGGCTCCATAGTTTTCAATGTCTAGGTATATTTTTCCTTGGTTTTCGATGTCTAGGTCAACGGCTCCATAGTTTTCGATGTCTAGGTATATTTCCCCAAGGTTTTTGATGTCTAGGTCGACGGTTCCATAGTTTTCGATGTCTAGGTATATTTCTCCAAGGTTTTTGATGTCTAGGTCGACGGCTCCATAGTTTTAAATGTCTAGGTATATTTTTCTTTGGTTTTCGATGTCTAGGTACATTTCTCCATAGTTTTTAACATCCAGGTCGACGACTCCATAGTTTTTTATGTCTAGGTATATTTTTACGTGGTTTACGACGTCTAGGTCAACGGCTCCATAGTTTTCGATGTCTAGGTATATTTCTCCAAGGTTTTTGAAGTCTAGGTCGATGGCTCCATAGTTTTCAATGTCTAGGTATATTTTTCTTTGGGTTTCGATGTCTAGGTACATTTCTCCATAGTTTTTAACATCCAGGTCGACGACTCCATAGTTTTTTATGTCTAGGTATATTTTTACGTGGTTTACGACGTCTAGGTCGACGGCTCCATAGTTTTCAATGTCTAGGTATATTTGTACGTGATTTACGACCTCTAGGTCGACGGCTCCATAGTTTTTAATGTCTGCGTATATTTCTCCATAGTTATCAATGCCTAGGTTTGATAGGTCTCGATATCTAGGTACATTTCTCCATAGTTCTCGATGTCTAGGTATATTTCTCCTTGGTTTTTTATGTCTAGGTATATTTTTTCATAGTTTCCGCTATCGAGGTTGACGGCTCCATAACTTTTGATGTCTAGGTATATTTCTCAACGGTTTTCGATGTCTAGGTCGACGGCTTCATAGTTTTCGATGTCCAGGTGTATTTCTCAATGTTATTTGATGCCTAGGTATATTCCTCCAAGGTTTTTGATGTCTAGGTCGACAACTCCATAGTTTCCGATATCTAGGTGTATTTCTCCATGGTTTCAGATGTCCAGGTATACTTCTCCACAGTTTTCGATGTTTAGGTATGTTTCCATACAGTTTTCACACAGTTTTCGATGCCTAGGTATATTTCTTCATGGTTTTCGATGTCTAGGTCGACGGCGGCCAAGTTTTTGATATCTAGGTCGACGGCTCCATGGTTTTCGAGGTCTAGGAGGTCGACGGTTCCATAGATTTCGATGTCTAGGCCGACGGCTTCATAGTTTTTGATGTCTAGATATATTTCTTCATAGTTTTTGCTATCGAGGTCGACGGCGGCAAAGTTTTTGATGTCTAGGTCGACGGCTCCATGGTTTTCGAAGTGTAGGTCGACGGCTCCATAGCTTTTAATGTCTAGGTATATTTCCCCATAGTTTTCGCTATCTAGATTGATGGCTCCACAGTTTTCGATGTCCAGGTATAATTTTCCATAGTTTTCGATGTCTAGGCCGACGGCTTCATAGTTTTTGATGTCTAGATATATTTCTTCATAGTTTTTGCTATCGAGGTCGACGGCGGCAAAGTTTTTGATGTCTAGGTCGACGGCTCCATGGTTTTCGAGGTCTAGGTCGACGGCTCCATAGTTTTTGATGTCTAGATCGACGGCTCCATAGTTTTTGATGTCTAGGTATATTTCCCCATAGTTTTCGCTATCTAGGTTAACGGCTCCATAACTTTCGATGTCTAGGTATATTTCTCTACAGTTTCCGATGTCTAGGTGGACAGCTTCATAGTTTTCGATGCCTAGGTATATTTTTTCATATCTTTTGCTATCTAGGTTAAGGGCTCCGTAGGTTTCGATGTCGAGGTATATTTGTTTATAGTTTCTGCTATCCAGGACGACGGTTTCATAGTTTTCGATGACCAGGTATATTTCCCCATAGTTTTCGTTATCCAGGTCGACGGCTGCAAAGTTTTTGATGTCTAGGTCGATGGCTCCATGGTTTTCTTGGTATAGGTCGACGGCTTGATAGTTCTCGATGTCTAGATACATTTCTCTACAGTTCTGGACGTCTAGGTCGACAGCTTGATAGTTCTCAATGTCTAGGTATATTTCTTCATGGTTTTCGACGTCTAGGTCGACGGCTCCATAGTTTTTGATGTCTAGGTATATTTCTGTACGGTTTTCGATCTCTAGGCCGACAACTCCATTGTACGAATATTTTTCTATGGTTTTCGATGTCCAGGTATATTTCTTCATTGTTTTCGCTATCTAGGTTGACGGCTCCAGAGCTTTTGATGTCCAGATAAACTCTACGGTTTTCAATGTCTAGGTCGGCAGCCCCATAGTTTTTTATGTCCAGGTATATTTCTGTACGGTTTTCGATGTCTAGATCGACGGCCCCATATTTGTCGATTTACAGACATTAGGGTGTGTCAATAAAAAAATTGTTTTTTGTCTTCAAAGAACATCCTTCAATTGTTCCAGTGTCATAAAATATGATGCCTGTCCAAATTTCAGCCCTTTAAAATATTTTTTAGAGGTCGCTCATCCCGATTCTCTCTGTTTCCCATGTAAATAACCCGGGGAGCACATCGCTGGCGACTTTGGAATTTTGTAACCTGCAGACTGGTCCATGTCTGATCATTCCCAAAACAGGTTTTTGTAGGAAATCGAACGCTCTATAAAAAAGATCTCTTATCATTTGGTAATAAATATTCTCTTTCAACAGTTATTCACTGTCAAAGTTGAACCGATAGTAGATTTTTAACTTTTGCTACTTTTCCAGCCAAGCTGTTAGATTCATCAGAATACATTGCAAGAACTTTTTTAAGAATCACGTCATTCTCATCGAAATTATCTCAAAAAAAATTCAGATTGTCAGAAATTAATAATTTTCTGCTTTCCGAACTCATTGTTTGAAGGCGAATGGCGTTTATTATTTGGAAATACTTTGTAATGTTTACTATGGATGGAGATTCTAAAAGACGTTAGAATTTTTTTAATTCTCTGTCAAATAATTTTTTTATTATTAAAAAAATCGCCTGGAGCTACACCGTAAATGTAGGTCCTATGTTATCGGCGGAACGGAAAGACTTATTGCTTACTTCACTCCACTTCACTTTACGCGTTCGCTTCGGTTGACTTTGCTTTGTTCTGATTTATTAGAAAAAAGTTTAAGGAAGGATTTAAGTGAGTTTGTATCTAAAGATTCGCTGACATTTTTCAAAACTTTCATGTACCCCACGACTTCCTGGGAGTCGATATTTCACTGTGGTCTAACCACAAAGATATAAAGAGAATGTGGAATTTTTTTACAAATCTGAGGGTGGTGAACGGTGTTGCAGAGTGTAGTATTGCGTCAATAGAACGATATAATCATTGTTTAATGAATCATGAGGAACAATTGCAGCATTTTATGAAGGTTGTTCAAGAACACCGCCAACGTTTCCCAGATTGTTAAAAAAAAATCTGAAATGAACATTCTTTTTTTCATATGGGCGTTTGTTATGTTTATTCATTTCTATATGTACGCTTGCAGATGTTCAATAATGCATGCTGTCAAGATGACCCCACTCAATGAAAAAAGTCATTCCCCTCCAAACAATGAATTCGGAATACAGTAAATTATTAATTTATGACAATCTGAATTTTTTTATGAGATAATTTTTGTAAGAATGACGTGATCTTCAAAAAAGTTCCTATAACGTATCGTGATAAATCTAACAGTTTCGCTGAAAAAGTGGCAAGAGACCTTTTTTATAGAGCACTCGATTTTCTACAAAAACCTGTTGTGGGAATTATCTTACATTGACCGGTCCACGAGTTCCACTTCTAAAAAGTTGGTGAGTAACGTCCGAAGTTGGTCACCAACGAGGGGCATTGTTGTCACTTTATTCGTACTGTGATTGGTCGCTGGGGCTTTCAAATTCGGAGTCTTGCTGTCAGTTTCATGTTTACTATCA
Organism: Venturia canescens; assembly: GCF_019457755.1. Taxonomy (NCBI): domain Eukaryota; kingdom Metazoa; phylum Arthropoda; class Insecta; order Hymenoptera; family Ichneumonidae; genus Venturia; species Venturia canescens. The sequence continues at coordinate 9,172,130 of NC_057428.1, forward strand.
ATTTGGCAGTGGTGTATACGCGAGTGGTTATAAGCTTTCCTTGGGCGCAGCAGCGCTAATAAACCCCTATACGCGCGCTTAAGCGCGCGCTAATATACCCTAGTCTTTAATAAAAAATATAATAATTTTATCGTTCGATTATTTGTACTTCTTCCGTTATTTATAATCTGAAATTAAAATGGCGTAAGTTTGAACTCATTATTGTTATTTTTTCACTTTAATTATATTTGCTTTTTTTTGTATTAATGCCTGCCCCTGACCAGCAGGCACTCGTTTCGCTCGTGCCGCAATTGTCGGGGCACATCTTCTATCGATAGATGCACATTTCGGATGAAACGTACTTTCGACCGGCTGTAAAGAAAAAAAGTATACATCACGCGGGCAGACGTTTGTAGCCCTGAACTGCGCGTCAAACTTTCTGCCCTTGTTGTGTAATATACTATTTTTTTTCTTTTTATATTGATCACTTATTTTAATGTTATTTATTCAAATTATTTACCGAAAATTCAAAAACGTTTTTTCATTTTTTCTTATTTCTAATAATACTTTATTTTTCATGATTATCGCTTATAAACTGGAGCTGGAAGTATCGCTGCCTGATGTTACGCCATTGGCATCAATTATGACAGCCGAACAATCAATCAATTTCGGATCAAATTGAGTGATGCAAATTTCTTGCATTATCTTCCTCAGAGCAAGATTATTTTTCACTTCAAAAGGGGTTACAGGGTTACTGCGCAAAAAGAATGAAGGCAAATATCAAATGCGATCTACAAGGCTAAGGCTGCCATGACCGGTTCCCGTTAGGCACCAGGCATTACTAGACACGGTATTGTAATTCTTCAGACCTAGCTATATTTTCAGATTCATCTTTTCAGCTCATGAGCTTCCTAAGTTACTTTTGCACCACTATCCTCATTCCGCCCCTTGTTATCAGATTTATTTTGGCAACCACAGTGAGTTTTCATGAGCACGATGTTGAAAGTTTCTAGCGAACATGTAACTTTTCTGCAATACTCTGTTTTTCTCGTCATCGCTACTCTGCTATGTTAATGACCAATTTTAGTACGTTTAATCTTCTCTCATATATCTCTGCTTATTGCAATGATTGGAAAGTGTATAATATTATCTATAAGAAAGTACGAGTTTGTCTCTCATTCGGTTGAAGTTAAAAGGATTGAAAAAAAAACGCACAATTGAAATGCAGACTAGACATTAAGGATAAAATCTCAATACATCTGTATGTACGTTGAGTACGATTTTGCTAACTGATTTCCGTGTCCGGGACTACGCCCTCTTGCACCACAGTCTCGCTGTTACAGGGCCTGAGCCATGAGAGGAGAAAAGGGGAGGTTTTCGCTTTGGAGAGGAATGAATCGCATAGCTGGCCATCCGGAAACATTGGATTTGCGCCAAGCTCTCGCGTAACCAGCCACGCGAGAGAATAACGTGTTTTGTCGAAGCTGTTAATAGTACCTGATGGTAAAGTTACCTGTATCGATGCTTTACGTCTGCGCTTCGGAAATCCTCGTTCTGGAATACGTTTTGGCAAACCAGTGTAACCTCCATGTTCCACTAGGCCACATAAACGCTGAATTTTTTTCTCTCCTTCAGAGAAAACATTAGAGATGGACGGAGCTCAATAACATCGGGCAAGCTATTGCGGCTTTTGTGGCTGACTGGACTAGCAATTGGCTATTCTCTCAACTTAAAGTATCGTTGGGTAATTCCTTGAACTGTTATTACAAGGTATCATACATGTTTCCGTGGATATTGCATCTAAGAGATAGTTTTCGCATGAGCAAATTATAAGAGGATTATAACTTCAAATCACAAGTCACAATCAACTAACACACAAACTGGTTAATATTGTGATGTAACCAATGTGTATCTTTGCCTGTACCTATTCATTCACGGACATAATTACCATCGATACAAAATTTGAATGTTCACGTTAAAGATTAAAACATATCACCCCGTGCGGCTAACTGCTAGGACAAGCCCTATTCCCAATCGGGGCCCTGCAGAGCTTAGATGTTGACACCCTATCAGGAGTCCCGAACGGGTAATGTTATCTCAACTCTTGCTGCTGTAGCTTATTGAAATGTGGCTAACTTTTGGTTACCCGTTAAGGACCTAGTTGGGCTTCCATCGGGAAATACTTGCTTTGGCAAGAGGAGATAATGACACCATAATCAAGCCTGGACCATGTCGGGCAAAATATCGGAGCCGTAGATAATAAAGATATGATACTTTCGAGGCAACCGTTCAAGGACCTATTTGGGCTTCGTTAGGGTTGCCCTGATCGAGCGGCCTTAAAATAATTGAAGTATCGTATTTGCTCGTGATGAAGGCCGAGTAGTATCGTAGTCTTGGCGTGGATAAGGCAACAACTAAATTACTATTGATGTTAAAAATTGAAAAGTTGGAATTGATGTTTCCCGTGCGACAATTTGGTTGAGGCTGCGATGAGGCCCCGATTAGTTTTCCCTAACATACTTAGGACCCTAGTAAGCAATTGCTTAAAAATCGTCCATACATAAAAAATTTTTTTTTCATACTGACATCTTTCAACAATTATCCTTTAATGAAGAATAATAATTATTATTTATTAAATACTATTATTATTATCTATGTATAATAATAATTATCATCATTCATTAAAGCATAATTTTTGAAAGATATCAGTATAAAGAAAAAAAACGTTAAAGTGTCTAGCGTACCTACCAATTTATAGAAATGTACGTATATAATAATTAATAATATTTAATAATATATAATAATAATAATATTTATTATTATTATCATTATTATTTACAAATAAGTAATTTTTTCATGAGTCAATTTCCTTTTTATGTATCTGTTGTTCGATTCTGGCAACCTCACCACATAGGGATTATGATTTACTTGCATGAACATTCTGAAATGCTGAATATGGTGCAATTTTTGTAAAATTATTCCATTAATATGACAGTCTAGTGGTAGCGTGCTCATGCAGGTAAATCAACGGAGGCGATGATAGCAGGTTCGAATTAATATCAGGAGTCTCAGAATCTATGAATAATAAGACTAAATTCGATCGGAAATCAATTTCTAATAAGGAATTAAATATATTTAAAACCATTTAAATTTTGATATGGCTCTAACAGGGCTACCCAAAAAGTTCCTGACCTATTTACCTCATGAGGCTCTAGTCTAAAAAGCGTGACATTCCTTCCAAAGGCCCGATCAGGTTTCCAAATTAGGGCCCTAAGTATGTTAGGGAAAACTAATCAGGGCCTCATCGCAGCCTCAACCAAATTCGCACGGGACCTGGATCACTTGTTAATTTGAGCTTTTAATATGTAAGGAGCAGCCAGAAAGAACAGTATTTCATAAAATGATAATTCGGCATTTTTTTCCTCATTAATTATTATTTAAAATATGATTCGGAGTAAAAAAATAACATGTTTCACATTAGCCTTATATACAATTGATGATTTTCAAACGTGCTAGAAGCAGCGTTAAAATAGTATTCTTATGCGAATCTGATATTGTTATTCCCATATTGCTGGAAGAGATGTTTTACCGATAGATTTTGAGGTGTGTATAACTTCGTGGATGTATAAAAGTGAACAAACATAAATTTTAATTTCCGGCTGGCTGCGCGAAGAAACGCCGAGAATTATGCAGTTGGGCAGGACGTTGTTTGTGCATTTTCCATGCAACAGATTTCTAAAGATAAGTAATAAAGACATTATCAATTTTAGAACATCTCCCAAAACTTTGAGATTACAGATGAAAATAATGCTCACCCATAACGTTTATTGAAATCTCAGTATCACCGAAAAAGCCTCTAAATTTTGTCAAAATTACAACAGACATTCTCTACGCCTCGACTGGCAGTCATAACTTCAGAAGGTGACTATCTCTTACTAGGTTGTAGATTTCTTTGTTGGATTGCCTTCTTCCTTTTGGTTATAATTTTTAGTAATATTGTTTTTCAATTCATGTGCTTAATTCATTATTGGCATATGTAAACAATTGAAATATGATAAAATGGCTTATCATTCGAAAATATTAAATTTGAAAAAAATGATATACGAAGAAGGCAAGTACAGGAAAATTAAAAAAGTAAAAAATAAAAAAGAATGAAACTCAAGATCAGCAAAAATTAGATTATAATATTGAAATTGGAAAACAATTTATGACTCGCACGTTTATGAACATTTTTTCCTTCCATCAAAGTCACTTCCATTCATAAATATCCGATATGTTCGTAACTAAAAAAATCCGTGTGCGTAATATCGAATTTTGCGAATTCTGTTGTTGTAATTTTATTGATATTTTGGTTGGCATCTAATACGTTTGAACATGCCGTTATTTACATATAGCTTTTTACTTTGGATGATCACGTATACTTTAATAATATATCAATACTACACTGAATGTCACAAATGATGGTTCATTAGCATTGAAGTCCCCAAACATGATTTGCAAACATTCATTTCATTTGATTCTTATACATTTACGTAATGGATAAGAAAGGGTATTTTATATATGGATTGGTTATTGTTGCTTGAAAAGTACTTCAAATATAGCATCTCAGTTCCCAATTTTTTACTGGATTTGATTGGAATTTGAATAAGACATATTGGAAAATGGGTGATCCGTAATAACCTGTAAAATTCCTAATGCTTATTCGGAAATGTCAGGCACGTAAGAAAAAACTAACATTTAATCAATGTTTTTGCAAGGAGTCTGGTGTAGGTGGCGGAAATAATAAATACGACGAAGAGTAGAGAAAATTGGTAATGGATTTATTGGTGACAAAATTCCCGATAAAACAGTAAAATAATTCCGGTAATTGGTGAGAGTGAGTCCGGTGATTAGCCCGTGGTGAGAACGCGAGTTGACCCGGTGTTCGTCGAGCACGTGCGAGGCGAACAAGATGGACGACCAAAGCGTGCGTGCGAGTAAGAACCCGATGGTTTTGAGCGACAGAACCGTTGAAAAGAGCCCGATAGAGTGTCCCGTTAGGTGAGCAGAATCCGTGTGATGATTTGAGCCGAATTGATGATAGGAAATCCCGAATTTGATACCGAAATGTGAGAAGGTGAGTTAGCAGTGATTAACGTGAATGCACGCTTCAGCGACCGGATCAAGACTGAGAAATCAATCATGGTGACCGATGAAGACGCCCTGCGCGCATGAGCGGTGCGTTTCCCTGGTCCCGTGATCATTACTGTCCAGGAGGTGGCGACGCCCGCGTGAGCGCGTGTAACGAGCGCCCGGTTGCTCGAATTTCACACCGCCCAAAAGTTCCGAACCCGAAAACTGGTTACGCCAGCGGCGGAGCGTGAGAGCCCGGCCCGAATTTTCTCGCGCTGCCGTCGAGGCTTCGCTCAATCCTGAACAATCATAATGAAATTATTTTTCGTCTTTTAAAGTGCCTTGAAAGTACAGCTAAAAGGAATAAATTGATTTTTCAATATTAAAACAACCACATATGAATTCTAATTTTCATGTTTTGTATTCTCATTATGAAATTGTTTCTAACACTAAATTGTATGGTTCCCTCACAGAATCATAATCTCACATTCCATCCCAGAGCTTATTTGATGAACAAGCAGTTGGATGCAATTAATGACTTAATTTATTTAAATTGCTTTGTCAAAAACTTCATTGAAGGATAATGAAAATAATTAGAAAGCATCATTTATCAATTGAAATTACATAAACATTCTTATCAAAATCATCTGGTGTAAGTTCGGTTAAATTTTTATTTTTGAAAAATTTGACAAACCTAATATATTTGTCTAGAAAAACCGGCTAGTTTAAAGTTGAATATATAAACGTCTACCATCTAATTTATTATTATGGCGGACTACGGTTAGTATTCATTATCTAGCTAATGTAAATAGAGGAGAGTAGAGCAAAGCGGAACAAGCGGGCAAAGCGGAACACTCTCTCGAAAATTTAGAACATTTCTTTCTCCATTGAAAATTTGGAAAATTTTGTTATTCGGCTGAAAACATGCTTCAAAAACTCAAAATTGGAGAAAAAAAATTTTTTTTTGAAAACGTTTTTTTTTCGATCAATAAATTGACTTATCAGCTCAAGATGAGCCGTGAAATAGCTATTATCATTGAAAATATGGATATATCCAACATATTTGATATTTATACAATTTAATCTCATTTATACGATAACTTCATGTTCTCATATTTTTTAAGGATACACACTTGAAAGTGAGAAAAATCACAACTCTTCTGCTTTTTTGGTAACACCATAGAAAATGAATATGACGTGTATTCAATAATATAATAATAGTTCCTCCACCTAGTGATATGGCGAACCCGCCATATAGAAACTCGCCATATTACCATGAACTTATGAACTAGTTAGCATTTCAGTTTTTCCCCACCGACGTCGCTTCCAAAGCACAACATTGCTTACGGTTGGGATCGGAAAATGTCTTTTAGTGGCACTGAAAATGCTGTTCTATTTTTCGAACGAGCTCATCCCATTTCGATCTCGGAAGAATTCAGTCGTGTATTCTGACTCAAATTTTAATCAGAATTATTTTCGTCATAAGATTTTTTTCACATTTCAGATGAATGCGAGTGCGATAAGAATAGTGCGTTTGTTTTTCTTCCATTGATCAATTTCGTTTCATAAATTTCAACGAAGTTCCGTTGGAATAGAACGTCAAGAAATGAAGATCTTTTAACAATATTCAAAATAAGTAAAAAGAATGGGGCAAAGGGGACACAAAAATTTTTTCGCACAAGGAAAAGACCACTTTTATTCCATTTTTTTTCATAAAATTCAAATTTCATTTAATTTCTACCACACATCTGAGAAAATTAATCAAAATCGTCAAAAGAGTCTTTTTTTTAAAGGAGAGTCCACTTTACCGATAATTTTTTTTTATAGGATATGAGAAATAAGTCTGAAAAATCAATTTTTTAATATAACAATAGTTGACAGAATGTATGTAAACCGACACTAGCTTAATTGCTTATGGTGTCCTGTCACCCCACGTTCTTCTAAGAGTACCATGAAGTTATCGTAAACGAAATAAAATTATATAAATATCATATATGTTGAATATATCCATATTTTTAATGATAATAACTATTTTACGGCTTATCTTGAGCAGATAATTCAATTTATTGATCGAAAAAATAAAAATTCTATTTTCAAAAAAAAAAAATTTTTCCTGGCATTTTGAGTTTTTGAAACATGTTTTCAGCTGAATAACGAAATTTCGCGGATTTCCAATGGAGAAAAAAATGTTATAAATTTTTGGGGGAGTGTCCGAATTGCCCTACTCTCCTCTATAAACCGAATAGAAATGACCATTCGAAATTCAGAGATTAAACTCTAGGGGTTACCGACGTTGAATTTGATGGGATATCCGAGCATCGGGACTCGCCCACCTCTCGGGAGTCTCGCTTAATATAATCTCTTTATTAGCTGGCTTTTCCTTACCACCGCTTTCGCTAATCTTACTTTCTCTCTATCCTCCATGTTGCTTTCTCACATGGCGAGCATTAGAGAAAGAAAAAGTAAAAGAAAAAAAGTAAAAAGATAGAAGAGACTGAAAGAGAATCAGAAGCAAAGTGTCTACGTTGAGACTCTTCTACCATAAGAATCCCGTTACGGTTAGGTGGAGTCAGTGATATAAAATCTTGGTCCACTCTTCTACGTGGTAATTTTTGCACCTCTTATCGTACGTTTATATTGCAAATATAAAGCAACTGAGAGATACATCTTAGAGTTTCGATTGACTGTGAAAGCACGTTTCGGAAAGTAGAATATTCTACCAAGAAGTCTTTCAAGAATTAACATTATAAAGTAATTAAGTAGAAAAAAAAATCCGCACCAGTAATGGGTTACCTTGTCATTCAACCGTTATACACTTATACATGCCGACCAGACAACTATCATTTCAAAACACTGTTTCACGGATGAATTTTCAATTGTACTGCGAGCTGTGTATGAAGAGCAAGTTTTTTTTGGTATCGAACCTTTTAATCTTCGAATTATTATCGGTTGTATAATGCAACTAAATTTGTGCATAAACCACGATGGTCAAACAAGAGCTTTACCTTCTGCCATCTTAATCGTCTATGTTCGCAATTGCTGCTTGGAATCGTTGGCTGAGCTTATAAGCTCGAAATGATGCGTGGTTTGAAAGAGATTTTATACCCCTACTCGCACAGAGCCGGAGACGCACAGCACATTACGTATCTTTGGATATGTACATATATGGGGTTATATACAATACAAAATGCATAACTGTAGGGAATGGTAGTCGAGGGATGCTGCCGGGGTGGTGTCCTCGACTTTGCTAGGCCATATGAAATGCCAGTCCTGGTAGTTGTTGCTGCAAAATCAATATTACTCCGTTCCAACACAGAGAGGAAGAGAGGGTGGCAGGGAGAAAGGGTAGCACGCCGTTGCCGCCCTTATTCTCATCTTCCGTCTCTCTCCTCCTCTTTCTCTCTCACGCACATTATATCCGTGTTTCTTCCCAACAGAATCACGTAAAAAAAAACCAACCACCATCATATTCTACCTCTCTTCCTCTCAGATTCTCTCTATTACTTTCTTTCACTCTTTTTCTTATCCCTACACATACATTTCCCACAACGTCACGGCTCTCATAACCACCTCTGTTATTCTCTCTGTGCACACGAATTCGAAATGCGTACCGAACTCGAAATATAAGAGATATTTCCCAATCCACCAGTTCATCTTTTGAATTCATGACAACGCATCTGTACGTTTCAATAATGCTGCGAAACCTATTATTTGAAACAGAAATTGATAAAAAAGAATCATAAAAAATCCTGACTACGAAATGGAATATTTGAAAGAAGAAAAACTTGAAAAAAAAGAATTTAACGATTCTCATATAAAAGCAAGGAAATCATTATAAATATTTTCTCTCGGGATTTCGTTTTTCTGGTCTTAAAATATTTATCAATGAATAATTTAACGATAATTATGACGTCTGATATGAAATTTAGATGTTAAAAATCTTTTTCTAGGCCGTGTATGAGAGATCGAGGAAATGTCTTCCAACATCCCCCAAATTCCACATAAGCTGCCATAATTAGCGTAATTATTCACTAATAGATATTTTTTGACTAGAAAAATGACATTGTCACCCATCGTTTTATGATTATATTCTAGTTTCTCTTCGTGATTTCATGCTTGGAATCTATTTGTTTCCAGATTTTGCTACTTTTAGATATGTCATTGCAAAATCAGGGGTTCTTTGTTAAGGGGAGAAAGACCCTATAGAACTTTCAATTTTGGCCTTTATTTTGCTTTAAAATTCATTTACTCACAACAAGTTTTCAAATTACCCAAATTTGAAAGTAGCGGATCCAATATAGAAGACGCAAATTCAAAAAATGGTTTTCTCGACGAAAGTACCTTAAGCATTTTCGAGGTTGCTGAATCCGAATTTGCAATGGGTTTTTCAAAATTCATAATGGCGGATATGGCGAGAGAAAATTTGGAGTGCTTAAATTTAAATAAACTCAATTAAATGAAAACTAAAAACCTCTCATATCAGAGTTAATCTGCCATTTGACATTATTAGAATCGGATTTCTGCTTCGGATTCCGTGACCTCGAAGATCTTGAGATACCTATAGTTCCTTCAAGAACAACTCATTTTCTGAATTTGCGTCCATCATATTGAATTTCGTGAATCCGATATTACATTCAGATTCAGCGATCTCAAAAACCTTTCACCAGTCGCCTTTTTTTCTCCCTCACCATTTTTCATCTAGGTGGCCGGTTTGAAAGAGAATCCCTCATACGAAGGTTTCTCTGTCGAATCGGCCACTTTTTTTTCGACCATCTCAGATCTATCTCATAACTGGTTATATCAAAGTACTACTAAAAGGCACTCTATGTGAATTTTTTTAGATTTTTAAATTTATAATTTTAGAAAATACCTTTTTTTTCAAGTGAATATATCTCGGAAACTTGGAGTAACTGAAAAAAAATGTTTCCACATGAAAGTTGTAATTTCGTGTTAGCTATCGAGCGGACGACTCAAAATAATTTTTACGTTGTGGTAACGATGATTTTTTACGGAAAAAGGGTGGAATTACTTTTTTTATTCAGAAACAGCCATTTTTTTGGCTGAAAAAATTAGTTTTCCAATATGTCTGACGATTCTGCGAAAAAATCACCAGAGTGGTACGGATCGAGGTTCTAGAGTAAAAAAAATGACACATACACACACCCGCGCGGGCACATTTTATAGTTTTATTTAATTTTGAACTCATGAGGAGAGAGCACAGGACTTAGGCTTGTATTTCAGGAACCGGGAGATCGTCTGCGATGGGAAACATCTTCCGCATAATGCGAAAAAGCTGGGATCCGCTCTGAATACTCAAATCCCTCTTGAACAAGAATTCAGTGATATAAAACGACTAATTTTTGGAAATTCTACCGTATTTCGGCACGGCACCTCTCAGGTCTCTCCACACTCTCTCAATGTTTTGTGTATGAGCACGAGTATCAGGATTCACGAAGTTGATTATGTGGTTCACTGTGAAATGCTTATATTTATGTTTGTTCAGCGCGGAATACGCACGCCAATAATCCGAATATATGGTTGTGTCTTTCTTGATACGCTGTTTAATCACAGTTAAGAGAGTATTGGCATTTCGTTCCTTCACCGGGACAATAAATAGTTGTTTACTACCCCGTTCAATGAAACCAAATACTCACTCTCCTATTACGAGGCGACCTTTATTATATATACGTTTATCCAGCATCGCTTCGTCATTTTCCACTACATAGTCGGGGCCACCGATTTTTTTTTCTGTACCCAAAATGCAAAAATCTAGTCCGAAAAAAATACGAATATTGTAATAATCGATGGAGATTAATAAAGAATAAGGAAACCAGGTTATGACAAATATTTGCATTTTTACCTCGCCACAAAAATTACACTAATCGATGGCAGTCTTCTTAGATATTGAGAGTTCACTCCTTAAACGAGCAACGTGCGGTGGTGGTAGCCACACGAAATACCCTATGAACCTGCAGATTATTTGCAATTGGAGATGTACCGAAGAAAATGTCGTGCTCGTAAACGCCGAAACGCGGAAAGTGCACGGTACTCTTTGACGTTTTTTTTTTATTTACGATTTTGTTGCTGGATGCACTGCACTGCAGTTTCAATGTTTTTTTATTCACATTAACGAGAGAACCGCACAGCCGGCAAGTGATACTTTCTCTTAATACTTCTTGCTGGAATAAATATTCTAATAAATCTGTGCGATCGTCCACTATTTGCAAAAATTTGTATAACTTCATGATTCAACGGAATACAGAACTAGACTGAATCATTACACAAATTTGTAAATAAATGTTTATGTGTGTGTGTATGCGTGTCACCTCATTTCGATTCATGTATAAATAGATAATATAAAATATCGCTATTGAACTATTTGAACTTTGATTTTCCATCGTTGGATGAGTTTGGAACATCGTCTGATATGTTTGCAGTATCGTTGGGTGAGTTTGGAACATCTTCCATTGTTCCGAACTTACCGAAAAGCGCTCTGTGTCATTGGACCCAATTTGAACTTTAAGGTAAAAAATTGGAGGAGAGGAAGTGACCGCCGCCATTTTTCCCCAGGGTTGTGATGGAGGGACCTCCCCCACCCTCCCCCCTCCCCACTCTGTGGAGGTAGGATCACTTTATATATCTTTACCTTGTCAGTAAAGGTGTCCTTAATGTCTAATCTTTCCATAACACTGGTTATGTCTCTTTTTTTTACTCAGTTTTTGCAAAATGGCGGTTTCTGCCAAACAACATGATGTAAATTTTCATGATTTTTTTCTCGAAAGTCTCAAACTTAACAAAAAAATGATGTAGAATAAAAAGTGCTGAGAATCATCTATAGAACACGTGTGATTTTTTTCAAAAACTTTCTAGCTATTTTTGTATTTTTCAATTTTGACAATTTGTTTAAAAATTTTGAAAAAATTCACTTGTACTTTTTAGATGATTCTAAACATTTTTTGTTATATCAAATTTTTTATAAAGTTGACACTTTTTGAGAAAAAAATTATGAACCTATTTATTAAGCGATGGAAAATAAATTAAAATACTAACACTCCTAACCTCTAACCTATCCAAAAAAAAATTTATCGCAAAATCTTTCTGACTTAGCTATGATCTCTAAGCCTGCTTTCAGCGGAATGTTGAATTGTTTTATTGCATACTTGACAAAGAGTGAAAAGCTTCTTATTTTCATACACTTTTTTAAAGTTCCCTTCAACCCAATATTGATGAGAAGGCCTGCCTCTTCTATTCATTTTTTGAGGTAACTTTCGTTCGTGAAACGTTTTTTTTTCAAAACATCGGTTATTTGCACTGTGCAGATAAACAGCGGCCACAACGCACATTATATGTGGATAGTGGCGCCATCTCACTTACGTATTATACATGGATGAAACATTCGATGTATTATACGGAGTTTTATGCATAAATCATACTTATGTATAATATATCGTGTATAATATTCGCCTAACCGGCGCTCATCACTCACTCAGTTACAACAATACTTCGAGCCATCAATCCTGATCTCGTGGTTATTACTTGTATATGCAACTGGCTTCATCTCGCTGCTGAGGAAATGTACAAGGTTATCCCGAGACGTCTCGACTTCATGGCCCGTGAAACTTACTCACGGTTTTCGGTTAGTACTAAGTGGCAAATAAAGTATGCCGAACTCTTGAGGGAAAGGTACCAAAAATAATCGTGAAACTTTCCAATCCGAGAGCAATAGATGCAATTCTCGATCAATGGGACGCACTTCAACAACTTCACTTTAACATTGCGCAACAAAGAACATTTTTTCATCGCTCTACAACTTCATGATATGTTCGCCGTCCCAGGGAATAAAATGTATCTCTCGTTCCTAAGTAATACGCTAAAAAGTAACATCTGCTTGAACAAATGATTTCAGTTAAATTTGGTCGACCACTTGAAACTTTTCAAGGACTCAAATGATGCAACATATTCATTGCTTCATATTCTTAGTGTGCCTTTACATTTGCAAAAAGTGCCAATGTTCGGTTTAGAATCGATTGATTTTACACCATTTTGTAGGCCGTTGGACTGTATGAATTTCGGTTATCAATTTAACATGTTAGTGGTGACAATTGCACCGGAATCACTTCTGAAAATGAAGGGACTTTGCAAGGAATTCGTCATTGTTCTGCTAACAGAGCTTCAAAAGAGCATTCCGGAAAATATCCGAATTTTTGAGGATATAACGACGTTCTCTCCGTAATCGTCGTCATCATAAGTCAAACCCGACATCACAAATACTGCCTTACAATTCAAACACGGATTGTGCACCGATATTGACTCGACCATCAAGGAGTAGAACTTCGTTCATCGAGTAGAAATCACAGAAACGACGAGCACTGAGGTATATTGGACAGAGGTCAAAGAGCTCACCAATGCAGGGGGAAATAAAAAATTCGAAGATATTTGGAAACTTGTCCTCGTTCTGTTGAGTCTGCTGTTCTCCAACGCTGTAGTCGAACAAGTGTTCTCGATTGTAAGTATTGTGAAAGACAATCTCCGGAATCGACTGGCAATTACGATGGTCGAGGCAATTGAGCACACGATCTCGCACTGCTGTTGACTTGAAGCATACCAAAAAAGACAATGAACTGGGTGAAGTTGAAGTAGTATTTTGGTCACCAATAATGTTTGAAGACTTTTTGGTAGGATTGCGAATGTCAAAGATATCAAATACGAGATTAGGGACCCCAAACGCCATGAGGACCTTCTCAACCATGGTGCGCGGAGAGTCTTGACGTTTCGCCGGGAGATTCCAAATTAACAAGCTGAGTGAGTGAAGTTGTGAATTTAAATTCACAACCGAGGCCATTATGTTGTCCAGCTGCTGTTAGATTCAATACTTCCGAGCGAAGCTCTGAAATATCACTGGTGAGTGTATTTTATACGTTAAATGGGGTGGTGAACCCATTTAATGTGTTAGAGAGAGACTCAAATCGACTAGTCATTTGGTTTTGGAAAGATACTAAATTCGAATTTATCATATTCGAATTCAGCTGAAGTTACCTCATAACCTCTTCAAGTGTGACAGACGCTGATTGATTTTGTGATTGAGGGGTCAGTTGCAGAGATGATCGCTGTAATCGACATGGACCACAGACGAAAAGAGCAAGTAAATCCTTATCGTGCAAATTAGTCTCATATTCGGATGATGCACAAGTTAAGTGAAAAGTGCGCCGACACATGCCAGTACACACAATCGCGTCATCTTTGATGACCGGTTGCATATTGTACATTCCTTGGTCATGATTCACAGAATGAAAAGCTACACTGCAACGAAATAAAGAGAGAAGGTGAATGTGGAAGTTTACGGTAAACCAATGGATAATGAAGAAATGATCTATCACTGATTGATTGATGGTTATATCAGCCGTCGGTAAGGAGTAGCCGCAATTTGCTCACTAGCCCAGTCCACTTCAGAGAGGTTCAAAGCTGACCGCGAAAGGCACAGCGGCGAGGGAGCGATCAAAAATCAATAACTATAGGTGTGTGCGTAGAGACAAGTGACAGGTTGAGGTTAGAAAATCACTTTTAAATGCACATCAACGGCAATAAAAAACATTTTAACAGAACGTAAAAGTGTGATAATGAGTTTGTATTCACGTCACGCATATTTTTGGAGTAAGAACAATATGAAGTGGTGAAAGTTATTAATTAACAATTGTTTACTACCCCACTGATAGCTCACTGGAAATTAACGAACATGGCTATAGCGAGCCATTCCACCGATACGAAAATGATGAGTTATAAACGCCTGCGACTCAGAAAATCAGCTCGCACTGTGATAAAATAAGTCGATTAGATAAATTAGCCGCACAAAACGCAAAGTTTCTAAACTATACATATAATTTAAATGTACTTATCAACGTGTAAAATATAACTTCATCAGGACGGAACGTTTTCGACTTTCTCTCTCCAAAATTGAGAGAGGGAGAGAGAAAGAATGATGCCTTGACGCCAAAAAAATGAAACTTTACTAGTTTCATAGATTTTATGTTAAAAATTCATAAAAAAAAGCATTTAGAAACAGAAAAAAAGTCAAGAGTTACGGATTTCTTAAAAACTGACCCTAAACCTAGGGTCAAAATCTCTTAACCCGGCAACATTGTATTTACAAAATTTACATATATACATGGGCGTATAATATTAATAACATATTGAATAATGTATTCAATAAGGTATTAAATAAAACGAATTCGCACATCACATACTGTATTCTAATATATACTAAACGTAATTGATGCGTTACGCTCTCTCATGTAACGGTCGCCGAGCAAGTATAGCAGAGACCCGTTGACTATATCTCTCTCCTTCTCCTAGTCGACTCGAGCCGACTGCACGCGAACGAGGGTTACATACCCGAGTGTGATGGCTTAGTCTCGTTCAGTGTCCACAAAATAAAATGCACAACGCGCCTAAAGAAGTTACTACTTCGAAAAAAAAATTATTTTTGGGTAATAGTACCATCCCTGGCTTTTATTCTGCAAAGGATTCATGTATTACAGAAGCTGTAAAAGAAAGGCAGCCAAAAATAGTAGTGGAAAAATACTGAAAAAAATAATTGGAAGTGTGGCGTTTTGTACGGGATCGCATTGAGGGACATGAAAATGAGTGCTCGGAGGGGATAGCGTTCGGCCTACGGCGCCCGTACTCTCTCGGCACGTCTGTTGTATTCGGGCCCTGCTGTCCTCGTCGCACAGTGAGAAAAACTGTCAACTGCTTCAGTTGAGATTTTGTGTTCCGTATGCGTGTGCGTGCGCGTCTGCGTGTGGGTGTACGTGTGCGCTTGTGTCTCTAGAACATCTTTCCATGTGTATGCGGCATCGTTGGGGGGGTTCAGAGTACTTTCGATATGTATATAGAATTGTTGAGCTGGTTCGGAGCACTTTCGATATGTGTGCAAAATTGTTGGGTTGGTTCAGAGCACTTTTAATGTGTACGTGTGCGGGTGTGAAAACGTTGGGTGGAACCGGAACATCATTGGATGTCCGTACGGAAACTGAGACGAGCGCATGCTCGCATGCAAATCCACACATGTTCCAGACCTCACTCAACTAATTCACATGTTCAACGATTTTGCACACACATCCAATAATATATTTCTGACCGACCCACCCCACGATTCCGCATATAATGATGAATGATGATTATAATGATGTTGATGTCGATGTTAATGATTATGACTTGTAGTGATAATATTCAGTCGTGTGATATTTTGTCGCGGTGATATTTTATCATTTAATATTTAGTTGCGGTAATATTTTGCCCGTGATATTTAGTGTTGTGATATTTTGTCCGTGATATTCGGTCGGGTGATATAATGTCGTGCCACCTAGAAAAATATATTTGTAGAAATTCCGTGGGCGAATCGTAACGTCTATTCATCCAGTTTTTTGAAATCTCACTCTCACCGGCATCGAATAGAACTCTTCAAGAAAACGTTCTTCAAATTTTTCATATGTATCCATATCATTATGTGATTTTTTCCATAAGCCTACTGTCCCGTTTAATGGGTGTTTCATTATTAATATTGTAACGGTACGTTTGTGCTTGTGCACACCGTCACGCGTGTATTCGAGCAATTCTATGTTAAAGAAGAGCGGGCATGAAAGAAAAACAAAAGTAAAATCGAATTATGTTGAAAATAACAAATGATTTATTGAATTTTGAATGTTTCTTGAAATAAATTACAAAAATAAATGATTCTTGTTTTGAAATCGTGATTTACTTGATTTTATTTCGCATGAATAATTTTATTTCCGGTATTTTTCTTGATAATATTGGATTTTTATTGAAATCTCGCAATAATTTAATTTTTCGATATTTTTCGCAATTATTCTCTCGTCAACGCTTATTAATTTTTTTTCAATTGACTTTTCTTTAGGAATGATTTGATAATTGAGCTGTAATTCTTAGAAACTCACTTTTTGACTCGATCCCCTTCTAAAAAGGGGTGAGTAACGTCCGAAGTTGGTCACCAACGAGGGGCGTTGTTGTCGCTTTATTCGTACTGTGATTGGTCGCTGGGGCTTTCAAATTCGGAGTCTTGCTGTCAGTTTCACAGTTGTTTACTATCAATTTGGCAGTGGTGTATACGCGAGTGGTTATAAGCTTTCCTTGGGCGCAGCAGCGCTAATAAACCCCTATACGCGCGCTTCAGCGCGCGCTAATATACCCTAGTATAATAAAAAATAAGTTGACGAGTGAATTTTATTAGCTTTTTCACTTTTAAAGGCTCGATATAATCTAAATAAATTGTTTCAGTGAGTAAATTCGAGAATAAATGAAAAATGATATGCGAAATTGTCTCTTTTGAGAATAAAGAAACTTGCTTGGTTTTAATAATTTTTAATGAATTTAATCGCCACTCAGAAAACAATGATTCGTTGATGGAAAAGAATCCACTCAGAGATCTTGAAACAGAACGAAGCCGAACTGTCCCGGTCCCTCTGGAGTGGAAAGGTAGGAGTCCTACCCAAGAATCTTGTGACCGAACGAAATCGAACGGCCACGGCCCTCTTGAATAGAGAAAATAATGGAAATCTACCAGGAATCTTGAGACAGAACGGAATCGAACTATTCCGGCCCTCCTGGATAGATCGGAAAATCTCACCTAAGAATCTTGAGTTCAAACGAAATCGAATGAACCCGGCCCTCTTAGCGTGAGGAAGAAAGGTGTTATTTTTGAGTTCTGAGTGGTATTTTAGCGATGTTATTTTGCTCTTTGTTTTTAGAGCTGTTCTGAAATGAGCCAAAATTTTTATGTTTCTTTATTCTCGCTTCTATTGGGGGGTTTACGTGACGAGATCCTGAGGCAAGACTGGCGTTTGATATTTGTGATAGCGAGTCAAGCTCTTCAAGATTCGAGACGAAACTGGCTCTTTGTTTGCTCAGAGAGCGTTATTTCTTGAACGAGTCTAGCGTGGCGAGATTCGAGACGAGACTGGCCACCGGAGCTTCTGCGCTCGGGTTTTTATACTCTCTCGAACAAAGGAAATAATAATAATAACTCTTTTGGACTTTGTCCCTTTCTCTGATTCGCTGCGCGACTTAATCTCGAACTAGGGACTCCCACTCTAAATTCTCTGATTGGTGCGCTAACTCCTCCGCGTGGGTCCCAATTGGCCGAGTCGAGCTGTAGTCACACCGCGCATGTGCAAGAATTCAATGAAATTTAATAAAACCAATTTTTATTCCTTTTATGCACATTTCGCGTCTTTTTAAATTATTTTGTTTTATTCTTAATTGATTTTATCCACAAGAATCTTTTATTTCGTTTCGATTAATTATTTGGTCATGACTGCGTCTATTGCACGTGCCTGTCGAATGTAGGTCATTGCGCATGCTCATTGTGCACGCTCGAACTTTCAAAGAAAAGTTTTCTTAAATTTTTAAATGACTTTACTCTGAATTTTTCACCCATTTGTTCAAAATAAGTTTTTCTAACAATCCACATTAATTTTATGAACAAGAAAAAGTTTAATTAATTGATATTTAACAAAATAAAGAATTTCACGAATCTAGGGAATTTTGGCGAAGCGAAATTGAGTTGGCCGCAGTGAACGCCTCACTTCCCGAGCGCCGCTTCGCGAAATGACAGGTTTTCAACATGGCCGCCGATGTAAACACTCGTGCGTGCCATGTCGTTGAAATAAGTGTTTGAGAGTGTGTTTCGGTTCAATATATTAACAGGTACTTCTCGTTTTTCACGTTTGGACAAGAATTAGGTCACTTTGAAAATTTGCTAAGAAATGGAGACCACAATTTGCGTGATTGAAAATGGAAATTCGTGTCCTGAATTATAGTGTATCAAACAATTGTGAGCAAGCTTTTTATGAGAAACGCTTAAGTCCCGAATGGCTTGGGAAACTTAAAAAAAAGTAGCCCAAGGCTTGGAAAGAACATCAAGAGACTGGGGTGCGAGGAAGAAATTCATTGGACCGTTGCGTAACAATCCTTAGCGATACTTCATCGATGCAATAAACGTCGAGGAGTGGAGTGCGAAAAAGAGAATCGTAGTTTTCTCCTACTCTCTCTCTCTCTTTCTCTTTCTACAACCCTTCCCCCTCTTTCTCTTTCTCCTGCTCTGGCAGTTTTTTTCTTCCGTTGTCGGAGAAAATTCTGGTACGGATTGAAATTACGTTCCGTACACGTCCGCGCTTGGATGCGGGTACAAAAAAGGGTTGGAGGAAGGATTAAGAGGTGTGTGTGAGAGAGAAAGAGAGAGAGAGAGAGAGAGAGAGAAAGAGACAGATAAAGACAGAGATTTGGGATAGTGAGGGGAGAAAAAAGATTCGCTTCGCAGGGCAAACGAGGAATAACGCTTCCCGGATCATTCCATGCGGATTTATGGGCCTCATTTATACCCGGGAATCTCACAGGACTGTCCTTGTGTTTGTGTATGTGTTTCGTATTCTCGTTCAAGTGAAATCACGCAGAGATACACGCATGAGGATCCCGGTTCTCTGCAAAGCAAGCTTTCTCGTTACGGTACTGAAAATAGATGAAAATGAACTTTATGCTTCGTTCTGTTTCCCTAAAAATGTAAAATAACGTTTTTAAAGAGACGTTCATGAGAGTAATTAAAATACACTCATGGTTTCTTGTTTTGAGGTTCTTGAACATCGTTAATCTTCTTTTTAGAACATAACGAAGTTAATCCTATTTATTTTCGTTTATGGAAGTATTATTGATAAGGATTCATAGTTCTCAACAGAGTTATAGGTTCTAACGAGTATATTGTTCATATTTTATTTAGCGTTTTGCGAAGAGATCAATCTTTGATAAACTCATTTCACCTAGAACGTCAGGTTTCAATGTGGAAAACTGATAGCGTTTTTTGAATATTTTTCCACAAGGCGATGCTATTGATATTAAAAATAACTAAATCTTACTGAGAATATATAAAGTTACCAAAGAAATCGCATATAGTATGGCGCAAACAAGAACATATGTATGTCGTAGAATGGCACAGAAATAAATATCACAATCACGTAATTTGTTCACTTATTTATTGAAGTATTATAATTCAGTCACTCTTTGAAATTATTATAATGAAATTTATTGATTGACATTTCGATAAACAAACTCAATTAAACATTTTATTTATTTATGAAGCGTAGTGATCTCGACGGGTGTTCGATTTCGTTCTCGAACGTCTTTGATTTCACTCGAGCGTTCTGTTTTTCGTTGCTTAGCAACGTAATTTTGAATGCTCTTCGAATCTCGCTCAACGCTTCATTCAATTATTTTTCTATCAAATGATGCTTATCATGCATACTACGACATGTATATAAACACACACATATAAATCTGTCGAAGAAAAAAGGTGCACATAAACAGGAGAAAAGCAGCTTGCCAATAAGAGGAAGAACCTGGTACGAAAAGCTCTTAGTATGTCAACACCCATTATGTATCTAGATGCCTTGTCTGCCACGAAATAGATCTTGATAATTTAAGAGCCTTTCCGGTCCCACAATGAGGTGAAACGCGATTATTTCTCATACCCTCGACTCTTTCGAACCTCTTCCTGGTCTTGTGCTTTCTTGCCTTCTCTAATCCTTTCAATATCGAGTGCCCATGGGAATATATGGAAAAGTTGATTAGACAAGTTTCTTAAAAGACAAGAACAATGGCTCTCTCGAAGAATCGATCACATGAGGACAATTTTTATCACTGTAAAAATGTATGAATTTTTCTTGTAAAAAAATTATGGTCTAACTAGAAATAAGAAATTGAGTGTGCATTTGACCACACAACCGAAGTAAAACTTTTTTCTCAACATACAGTATATACTAGCTAAAATGCCCAGCATTACCCGTGTAAAAAAAGATTATTTAATATTGATAGTGGCTGCGAGTGGATTGTGACCTAAAAAAAAATAGCAAACAATTATATTTTTGAAATTTGCGAATATTTTGATCCTCGATCATTTTAATTCGAGAATATTTTGTCAAGGAGCGATGGGTAGAGGTATAAGTGGACGGTGGAAAAGGGGAAGAGGTTGAGGTAAAGGGATGAAGCCCCAAGAGACTAACGCAAGAATATTCTCGAACATTATGGAACCTTTTAAACAATTGTGAAAATTTTTCAGAAACAACGGGATCATTCTTCCTTTTGCCGTTCACACTCACCCACGCACACCCATCGCCAACAATTTCCCCTCAATATCGATGGGAGACCAAGGGCTGTATTGGATTATGGATTTCGAAATAGATGGCACAAAGTTTAAGCAGAGAAATGATATATTTTATTCAAGGAATTTTACTCTAGGAGATCTATCGAATAACTGAGCATTGTAGTGGTCGAAAAAGTGACTCTAAGCCTAATGAAAAAAAGCCTCTTGTAGAAACCTCTTTGTTGATCTGTATATTCGTTTTATATATAAACTTATAAGACTGTAGACACGCCCTTATGTGTATTGTATGATATTAAGTTTTATTACTATGCTGATGGATTATTTTTGCTTATATTCTAATAGGCTATCCACCACCCCAGTCATGGGTTAAATGCGCTCTATAGTTGTTGAGACGAAGTGACATTTACAAAACACTTGTCTTTTATATAATATATGAGATAAAGGCAGAATATATATTTTTAAACATTCAAGGATTTTCGTTAAAAAATCAATATTTCAGATTTCATTTATGTTATTTAAGTAAAAAATCAGCAAAAGTGAACTTTGAAATGAATTTACAAATTTATTCACTTTAAACGTCGAATATTTGATTTATTGAACAAAATATTAGTTTATAAAATTGTCCAAGAGTAAAATGAAATCACGAAATAACCAAGGAATCTCCGTTTGTGTAAAGCTAGTGACTTACACACGCATTACTGAGATATATATTATTTCATGAACTGGCAATGAGAAAAAGAGAGAAAGAAAATACACTTGCGCTTAGAAGGCTTTTATCAACGTTTGTGTAATGTAGGCTAACTCGTTAACACTACGTAATGGGCAATGAGAGAGAGAGAGAGAGAAAGAAAATGTGCGTGCGCACCAATCTCTCTTGCTTCTATAATGCTTCTAGATCTGGGATCAAGACCCAATAAGAATGGGAGGATAGGGGTGGGTATCAGAAGTTAGAACGACTAAAATTTTGAACAGGCATTTTGTATATCTATATATGCATATAGATATTTTTATATCTTAGTTAGTCGTTCTAACTTGTGATACCCACCCGAGGATAGGCCTACACTGTGTATCAGGTTTACAAAACATAACTCTCTCTCTCTTTTTGTCTTTATCAACTTCTTCTCAAGTACAGTTCGCTTCGCCCGATCGTACTTTTCGAGTTCACTCCTCAAGTATAGAAGTTTTACTTAAAAATTTAACGGTTGACGATTGGTCTTCAGAAATGGTCATTGCTATGTCTCATGAAATAATATTACTTCTCTTCACCACTTTAGAGAGCTTTTAATCGGACCTTGTTTAATCACTTTTTCTTTTCAACATGACACAAAACCAATCTGACTTCATCATACACCTATGTGTTTATTATCCTCGACTAAACGACGCTTTCACAGGAGAATTGGAGAGTGGGGTTATAAAACAGGTCAAATGGAGGCGCTAAAAATAAATGCGGGCATTTTATACCGAAAATGGTCGTCTTTGTCTCAATTATTCTCGTTGGCTCATAATAAGGTACATCATTCATGGCCCTTACTCCTTGTACCCTCCTAAGTTCTTCTGCGTATGCAGTATTTGCCTTTTAGCTTCAAACTCAACACTATACTCGTGTTATCATCAGAGCACGTGGAGTGCTTGGAGGTGATGCTAAAGGCGAGAATAATGTGCGTTTTGAGTCCAGTAAGTACATTTCTGTAAGACAAAGAGGGAGTGAGAAAGCAAGGCGGAGAACAAAACAAGAAACAATTACTAAACCACGCCGAGTAACAGAACAAGGAAAGCCCAGCAGAAACATCTGGAGCCAAGACAACAAGGTACCCTTAATGGTCTCTACTAAAGATGCAATATTGTAGCATGAATATTGGCTGGAGTCCGAATATGTGTGGTAGAAGGGTGTGCATTGCATAAACTCACATCTCAACTGAACCTCTTTCCGTTCTTTTCCATGGATTAAACCCGTCAAAAATTACTGAAAAGCAGCTAAACAGTTGTGTTTCATTGAAAAGAGTTATGATAGTGCAAATTTTGCGAAAATGTCTTGATTTTTAAGTGTAAAATCATATCGGAAAAAATTCCACAAATCTTGAAAAAATATTACATTAAAAATAATACAAATCTGTAATTATTTTGTGAAGTGTGAAAAATTCAAATAAAACATTAAAAATAAAAAACCGAAATATCGCGCTTGAAAACATCTTGAAAAACGATGCCCCATTCTTCTTATCTTATTCTAACAACTAAATCAATTAAATAAAAAATTACATCTAAGCTACTTGCAGCATTAAAATTTATGATATCAATTCGTGGCCAAGTATCTTTGAAAAAATTGAAAAAATTTACCACTTGAGTTACGTGCAGCACTAAAATTTATGATATCAATCGGAGCACAAGTAATTTAAGTTAGTTAAAAGCACTTTTTCGTGATATGGTCAGGAAACAAGAGACCATCAATGTACTTGTCCCAACCTTTTTTCCCTAAGGAAATTTTGGAAGTTTTATATCACGACTTTTTTCTCTAAAGTTCCTTAATCTTGTTTCGTTGGCTATAGGATTTTAATTGAAATTTTCCAAATTACCAATAAATACTTATTGTTAGCCTCAAAGCGTTCATGAATTTTAGTGCTATATGTAACATAAATGGAAACTGTTCCAATTCATTTTTTAGTCATTATTTATTTATCAGAATAAAATTAGGAGGATGGGGTATCAGTTTTTAAAATTTTTATAATCAAGGTCTGCGGGTGCTACAGGATTGTAATATATTTAATATTTTTTCACGGTTTGAAATCATTTTCATTGCGAAGTTTGAGAATTTTAGTTTAAATTTTTTGAGGTTCAATGCGAAAACGTGTGATCATCAATGTACTTGTCCGAATTTTTTTTCATTGAGAAGTGATTTTTATAATTTCATATCAAATCTTTATTCTGCGGTAGTTTTAAACGATATGGAATGTTTTTCAATCAGGTTTCTTAAAGTTTTTGAATGTTTTTATGTGATGTTTAAAAACATTTCCCAATGATTTTCGTCAAATTTTGTGCATTTTATAACGATTTTGAAATTCTCTGAATGTTTGATATTCCCTTCAATTTTTCAACGATTTCGAATGTTTCCAGAATTTCGTGAAATTGAAATCATCCTCCATAATGTTTATAATTTTTGTCCATCATTCTTGAATTTGTTCCCCTTATTTATAAATTATGTTTTTAATTTTTTTTTTAAATCATTTTATTAATAAAAAAGAACGTGTAGATTTTTCAGTATAAAAAAATTTTCTGATTAATTTTCTTCAAAATTTGACAGAGAGAAAGAGAGAGAAAACACATATAATGTTCACTAAGTCCAACAGAATTGGTCATTTTTAGATATATATATTGTAACGTAACGCTCTTGCCGACCCTGGGCCTGAACGTCACCACGCGTCGGTTCGAGCTACTTTAATAGAAAAGGAGCAGGTATGAAAGAAACGTGAGAACGCGGAATTTGATTTTGAAAAATTTAACAATTCCGATTTATTCAATTTTGATCGATTTTACCGGATAATTGGTTTTTTTTGATTTATTATTGAGATTGCGTTCGCCAATTGTGAGAAATTTTGATTGCGCTCGCCGTTTTCGAATTGATCAATTTTTAATTTATACGTTTTTCGCTTATTTTCAAAATAAAAAGCAAAAAGGTTTCGATAATCCAAAAATGTTTTCGATTTTATACAACAAAAAAATTAATTGTTATTATTAATCTGAAGCGATATAATCTCAAATTCGTACCGCGACCTCTTGAATTATCGATAATGTTACGGAATTTACAAAATTTACAAAAATAAAGTTTTAGGTCTGACTCGGACTCAGTTGTGACAAGTTTGAATTTTAAAAAATGGCAATCAAGAAAGATTTACAGAATTTACAAATTCACAAGATAATTTACAAAAAAAAAGCCATTCCTGATTCTAGCAAGCAAAAGAAGGAATAAAAATAGGTTAACTTAAGGAACAAACCCCAGGCTCTGGGATTGAAACGTCACCGAATCGCTCCGAGATCCTGAGCATCTGCAAGGTTAGGTAATTTACCGTCCACGGGCTCTGGGATTGAAACGTCACCGAATCGCTCCGAGATCCCGTGCAACGGAAATTTGGAAAGTTTAGAGGTTAGGTGCCGACCCTGGACTCTGGGATTGAAACGTCGCCGAATCGCTCCGAGATTACAGGCATCCAGGAAAAATTAGGATAGGTTAGGTTGCTTGCCAAAATCAGGAAGAATGTTTGAGGTCAGCCCTCTCTGTTTCGAGTCAAAATTTTGAGGAAGGACTGCCTCTCGAATCAGTCGCTCAGCGCTTCTTATACCCGTTTCCCCACCATACAATTATCGAACGCCGAATTTTCGGTTTTCGGACCGGTTCTGCGCATCTTTTTGTAATGTAGTTCTAGATAGGCCCGCTGCCATGATTCAAAGATTCTGATTGGCCGAGAGAATTATCATATGATGCGCGAAATACCGCTTTTATGATTTACAGAATTATTTTACCATGAAAAAATCAAAAATTTACTCAATTAATTATTTAACAATTTTTACAAATGTTTTATCTCATAATAAAGTTTAATTAAAAAGGATTTAATGTGGTCGAAAAATTGTTGTTTGGGCCGCGGCTGGTTCGAGAACATTCGATCTACGCATGCGCCGTAAAGCACATTTTTATTTTATTATTTTCAGGATTTTATTACAAAATTTTATATCGCAATTATTTTTTTTTCAATCCGTTATAATTTTCCACGTCTTTTAAGTATATTCACAATATTTTACGAGATCGCATTGAGTTTTTATTAACAAAAGAAAAAAATATGATAGTTCGAGTTTTTAATACGCGGCGCCGCTAGTGTCGCGCTCCGCCGCTTGTATCGGGCCTTTGTAATACCCTCCAGTACGGCCGCCGCCGGCCAGCAATGACGCGGCTCACTGGTCGTTGTTGTGTTCGGTCAAAACATCGCGTCGGATCGCGATGTTTTTCGAGGTTAGGTTCGCTTTCGGGTTGTTCGGAAAGTGTTACGTCACAATATTGCTTTCTGAATCTAGAAATTTTTATTTTATTTAAAAATGTGCTTTCAATGACTTTTCGAAGCATTCTGTTCTATTCATATTACCATACCCAGAGATGCAAAGTGGATGCGCATATGTCAATGCAGAAAATTTTCAAAGTCTGCATGTAGCCACCTCGGTTCAAGTAGAGAAGAAAAAAATTAAAGCGTGTTAAGACCAACAGAGTTGCTTATTTTTTTATACATGCATTGCATTCTGAATGTTTTCAGTTTTGAAAACTCGCATATCCACACTGTTCATAATTGAGAGACTATACGAAACTCCAATGAACATAACCGCCACCACTTTTATAATACACTGCTTTATATAGCTGTTTTTTAAGCTAAATCATAAAATAAATAGATATTAATGCCTTCATTAGATGAACATTATTTTTATTTAGCCCGCACTTGCTAATGTCGAAACTCCGTTTGTTTATACATATCATCAAAGACTGACAGATGGTTGTACAATATATAGATATAGATGTTATGAAAGACTCTGGTCTAGTAAACGATAAAACCGTAACTCTTGACATTTCACTTTTGATGTTAAGATTATAATACCCGCACTTTTAATAAACTTATTTAACTTATTTATATTATGCACTAAATTTTATTTCTATTTGTATCGCATTCGTAAATAAACGTCAAACCCTGGTTCGTTTTGAACATGTCTAATATCTGTATATGTGTCAGAAAATCACTGGTGTTAATGTTAATACACCGGAATCAACCAATAGAAGAGCCAAGGGGATTTCGTTGGTGTTATATACGGATACGCATCTTTGAATGTGTTTCGAAAAACAACCAATGAAGAATCAGAGAGGATCTAAGAGGCCTTTGATGGTGTCAGTAACTTTTGCGTAATTTTCGACCCGTGCAAAGTTCTTTCTCAGCAATTACGCTACTGATCGTGTTGCATTAGTGCTCATTCGATTGGGATCTTGAAAATTAGTGTCCAAACCAATTTTTCTTTCATGAAACGTCATCTAAGCTTTGTAATTCACGAAAATGATATGCAAATTTTACCCCCACCGCCGCGTATCGGTTTATTCAGAGATAATATAGTCTCGGCGAGCTCAGGCCCGCAGATGACAGGGCTGTCAATGTACTTGTCCCGAGACTCTTGATGGTAAACAGACAATCGTGATGACCGACCTCTAAAAAATGTTTTAAAAGGCTGAAATTTGGACAGGTGTCATATTTTATGATACTGGAACTATTGAAGGATATTCTTTGAAGAGAAAAGAAAAAAAATATTTTTTTACACATCCTAATGTAGCTGGTGATAATTCGAGGCCCACTAAATCTTCTTTCTAACCTTTCTTGATTGGGGAGTAATACGATGCACTCGAAAAGAGTTGGAGCCAAAAGTCATATGAAAAAATAGAACCCCCATTTGCATTGGCGCCCGGAGATCCACCTGCATTTTTGGTCATGGATTTGAAGTCGGTGAATCACTATATTCGTAAGCTGGTTCTTTATGGTACACAGTGTTCTTGGGGTAATGCAAATGATAACTCAACGAAGAGACCCCAACGATTGATAATTCTCTACGAATAGGATAGATCGAAAAGTGAAGAATCCGACAGTTCAGGCACAAAAGAAGTAACTTTCGAGAGTCTAGAAATCAGAAAGTGAAGCCGACAACACAATCACGTACGTATACCATCTTACATCGCTAAATGTCTCATTCTTTCTTGTGAAAATTGATTTTTGGGTTCATGCTTGTGTTGCAGTGATCTAAGGTGTCAGAGTGTTAAGATTGTGCGCCACGACGCCGTTCAAAGTTTCACTATATGTCGTGAAACCATTGCTCGTGACAAAACTCCGGGCAAATCGTGAGAAAACAGCCATTATCAGAAGTCCATCGTATTGCACAAATCCAGTGAACAAGTAAAGAGTGATCATCAAAAAAAATAAATGTAGTCTGCTTAGAACCTTGATTGTATTTTTTGCGATCAACTTTATTCGCGTTTCTACGAAGACTGGATTTGCTGCGAGACATGCATAAAATGGGCTCATACCTTGTGTCCCTATGTTGATGAAGATGACGTCAGTTATAAATGCGATTTTTGTGATTTAAAATAAAATATGCATTTATCATTAATTCGCACAATGATTCTCACCCTCCGTCTTGAATAGCTATAAGTTTACCAAAAAACAAAGAATTCTTCCTGGTCCTGTGCCCCAGAAATCGGAATTTCGTGGGTAACCGCTTTGCTCCAGAATTAAAAATTGCCCCAAAAAAGTTGGTGGCCAATTTTTTTTTTGCATTTCCTAATATAATCTAAGAAGCCTTCCTAAGTCTTCACAACTATTGATTTTCATAATTTTACACTGCCCAAAGAAAATGAATGTTCTTGTCTCTAGTTTTTTTTTTACAGCACGCATGCTGTATTTAAGGTTTTAAGAATTACACTAGACATAAGAATTAAAGGATATTGAAAATATTCCAGATTTTTCAGTGATTTTCAACATACCGTTACTTCGAGGAAAATTGTTAAAGTTCACTTAAAAATTTTGGATTTTTTAAATATCCACCAATTATTGTATCGAGTGCATTATAAGATGATAAAATAATGAAAAATTCTCGTCATTTATTTATTTTTGCAGACCTTCAAACACCATCATGCACGCAAGTTCGTTACAGCAGTGTTGCAGACGTGACGTCCCAAGAATTAGGTTTTCGGCAATTAGACTTCACGCCAACGGTCGTCTCAAAAATGAGGTAAGCAGTAAGCTGAATTCTAATTATGGATAATGAACTATTATGAATAAAAAGTGTACGTGTATGTATAAATTCCAAAAGTAAACAAATGAAACATTTGCTACATGTGAGACATGTGAAAGAGCATTCGAGTAAGACATAGATTTTTTTTTCTCGACCGAAAAACGGTTTTAAGGGGTAAAACCACCCGTGAAAGTAAGGGATGTCAAGGGGTAATTTTGCAGTTTCACCAACAAGTACTCAACTGATTTCGATAAAGCCAAAACCAAAAGGTTTCTTATCTAAAGTGATGAAAAGTTTACCATGCGTACAAAAGAAAAAGAAAAAAACAGGGGGTTAACTACCCCTACATTCTTATATTTCTCACGGCACAATGAAAAGGAATGAATATGATGAAATGAAACGGGTTCTATTTCCATAGAAACACGAAAATAGAATTCACGTGTTTTCGTATTTTTGCAAAATAGCAGTCTTAAGGAGGTGAACTACCCCTTTTTTGAATTCTCGTGTTGTAAGTGGCATATTTTTGTTTTACATATTTTTGCCTATTCAAACTATTAAATTAATTTCGAATCAAGATTTTCTGACATATTGAAGTCAATACAAGACTCTAAAAGGTTAAATCGCCCTCACTCGATTTTCCTCTTTATTCGCTATTTCTCCTTGAATTGATTCAATTTGGTAGCTCTGCATCGACATGACGAATTTAATAATTTTAGGAACGTATAAAACTCGTATCAACTTGGATAGCGGTGGTTTGGTGGGGGGGGGGGGGGGGGGAGCAGGGAGTTCATTTTTAGGCACAACACACCAAAAGCACAGAAAAGAAAACTGCATGTAAATTAATAGATATCATGCGCATCTGCAGAGAAAAATGTCTCTATGAAACACTTTTTTTTAACTTTGACGGAAAAATATGATCCCGGTGTTTGTGCTAGACAAAAATGTTATTCTTCTTCTTCTTTTGCTTCAGTTCCCTTCTTTGATTCTTGTTCCTCCATCAGTTCTTTTATCGTTTCATCGCAAGCATGCAATTTCGGAAGGACTCAGTGTTTGTTCTCGTCTGTACTACAAACTCGTCTTTTTTACTCCACTTTCTATTTTGCCCTTTCCTAGGGCTGGATGCCGGTGATTGCATTTGCAATTCTGATGTAGAAGTTGCATAGATTTATATATATATATGGGGCGTTCCACGCCAAGTCGGACACTTTTAAAATTCGCATTTTTTATTTGGTTCATTTTCTTTTCTCAAGAAGAACTCCCTCACACGAACTCACTTGATTTATTTCGAATTTTTATCTCAACATTTCTGTCAGCTACGAATTTTTAAAAAATATTGCATTTTTTTATTTGAATGTATATAACTTAGTGAAAAATCAATCGAAACTAATGCATCGGGAGGTCAAAATTTTTGTTTTGGAATGGCCTTTCGTTTGATAATACGTCAAAGATTATCAACGAATTGATTCAAGCAATTATATCCGTTTTAAGTGAGAATTTTTTTTGTTCTCTGTATTAGTCCCCCTGGATTTTCTTTGTAATTTTTTATAAGAAAGGTTTCTTTTTTTGATGAATTTTAAGCCTAGTTATATTATGGGAAAATGGTCCGTTCTATTTTTCTAGAATTATAATAATAGTTTCGTCTCCAATTACGTGCCAGGTGATTATAAATTAAATAAAGTGAATGCATGAAAGGCTAAAAATTCGTGATTTGAAAAGCACTTCCACTTAAACATACGTGATGAACTATTGAAAAATTATGTTTTCATAATTTTTTTCGAAAAAAAAATATAACGATTTTATACTTTTATCTGTCAAGAATTCATATCTTAAAACTAAGTTGGATTTCAGCCTAGTGGTTTTTAACATTTCTTTCGAATTATTTATTTTTTGCTTTTAGTTTTATCGGTTGTAACATTTTATTCAACTATCAATTTATTCATTCAATATTCATCGATATTTAATTTTCACGAGATAAATTTTTGAAGTTGTTTAAAACGTGGCTCGAACTCGTGATATGCCTGCGATACGTGGTTATCGGAGCAGTGGCTTGTTATCCACAAATATACAGGCATAACTACTTGTCCTGAGTAGCGGTCAAGGATTTATGTGTCATTGTTTTCGAGAGCTTTGTCGTTCTCATTTTTCACGATTCTTTGATGTTTCAATTTGTTGGCGATTGATGGAACCCAAAAATTGTATAGTGTGATTCCAGCCGGAGATGGTGCGTTAAAGGTAAAACTATTTTCACGATCAGACAAATTCCGTCTGTGTAAAATTTTTAAACGTAAAAGAAAATGAATATCAGTTTCGCAATACACATGGGGTTGCTTAATTTTTTCCACGATTAAATTTCTTTTATTTCAGCTTTTGGAGGTGGGAGAATCATCATAACAATTCTTTATACATAATGGAACTGATAAATATTATATAA
The DNA here is from genome assembly GCF_019457755.1 of Venturia canescens. Classification (NCBI taxonomy): domain Eukaryota; kingdom Metazoa; phylum Arthropoda; class Insecta; order Hymenoptera; family Ichneumonidae; genus Venturia; species Venturia canescens. The sequence continues at coordinate 9,203,617 of NC_057428.1, forward strand.
TGTTAGTGATTACAGATTTACGAAAAATTATAAAAGAAATCGAAGCGACTTTTTCAATATTTTTTTATTCTGAAAAAAGTTATTGAAAAATAATTTTTTAATAATTGTTCGTGTATGTTTAAGTAAAAGTTTTTTCCAAATCACGAGTTTTAAGACTTTCATGCATTTGCTTTAATTAATTTATGAACGCATTGTACATAATTGGAGATGAAACTATTATTATAATTATAAAAAAATAGAACGGAGCATTTTCTCACGATGTAACTAGGCTTAAAATTCATCAAAAATAAACTTTTTTTTTTTTAAATTATAAAGAAAATCCAGGGGGACTAACACAGTGAACAAAAAAAATTCTGACTTAAAACGGATATAATTGCTTGAATCAATTCGTTGATAATCTTTGACGTATTATCAAACTAAAGGCCATTCCAAAACAAAAATTTTGACCCCCCGATGCATTAGTTTCGATTGATTTTTCACTAAGTTATATACATTCAAATAAAAAAATGCAATATTTTTTAAAAATTCGTAGCTGACAAAAATGTTGAGATAAAAATTCGAAATAAATCAAGTGAGTTCGTGTGAAGGAGTTCTTCTTGAGAAAAGAAAATGAACCAAATAAAAAATGCGAATTTTGAAAGTGTCCGACTTGGCGTGGAACGCCCCATATATGGTACCTATCGTTCTTATCCGTTCTCATCCGTACGCTTTTTCGATTTTCCTCTTTATGCAACCGATCCCATGGCCCATCAAAGAAGTATTATGTCTGGCTAACAAAAAAACGTCTTTCTCTTCGTATTCGGCTATAAATCAGTTTGTTTGATCACTTGTGTTTGTTGGGAAGATACAGAAAGATATACATATCCATACACTGAGATCTTGGATTCGTTTTCCTCAATACTGTTTCGGTCATCTTACCAGTTCATTTTCTTCGTTCTGCACTGACTGAGTGACTCGCCGTATTTCGTTTAAATAATTTAATCCAACTTGTTGCACCAGACGTTCTCCAATCGTTTTTATCCCCCCCCCCCCGCCAGCCGCTCTGCGGTCAACACTAGAAGTGAAATTTCTCGAGAACAATCCAGGGACGAAGACTCCATCGATTTTATAACAGTCTATGTGGTAGGGAGTCTATTCGTTTGTCTCACCTCACAAACTCTATATATGCATTTTGAATATCCAAAAACAACATGTTAACGAACTGCTATTTTTTGCATATTTGAATAATTTATCAATTCAGTGATCTAACAATAAGTTTATTTAATTAAAAACACTTAAATGTTGCCAAGTGTATGTAAGACTAGGAAAAAGCAGGGTACTTACAGAAATAATGATGTTTCAACAGCTCTGGAATTTTTGTTTAGTTCTTACCTCAAGGAAATTATTATGAATATTTATAATTTGCAAAAAAAACATTATTTAGGGAAAAAAAAGAGATAATCTTCGAAAATTTGTGAAATTTCTTCCCTCACTACAATTTTCATTCACCCATGAGCAAAGTGGGTGTAGAGAAGGAAGGGCCTCAGGGTAGTGGGAAGTTGTTTAGACAAAGTGTATTTTGAAGGGAAGAGATACAAAAAGGAATTTGTGACAAAAGATTTTCAAGTATCACACCTTCAAATTACAGATTTATGTTTCCTGCTATACATTTTCGTAGCTCACATTTATCAGACTGCGTGAGAATGGACGAAATTTTCTTCTAAAAAGTTACCTGCCCTTCTCGAGAAAAACAAGCGATCGCAATTATTAAAAACTTATCGTAACAAAAGATGTTTGAACGTTACACTTCCCCAATGAAAATTTGGTGTCTTGTATTACATATTTTTGTAACCTGCATTCCTGAGATGGCGCAAGAATCGATGAGATTTCTTCTTGGAAAATTGACCTGCCTTTCCCCCAAATTTTGACTCGAGATGATAATCCTTAAAAGAGTGTATTGTTTTTCTGATAAGAAATAAAGGAAATTTCACGTCTTATTAGAAGTTTTTACAAGTTGTACCCCCTCAAAAACACATTTATGTGTTCGGTGTTGAGCATTTTTTAACCTGCAGAGACAGTTAGTCTGAAATTAGACGTTGAGTTGGATAGATGTGAAAGTTTATATGGAATTCATCCGTCAAAACATGCTTGCACAAGAACGGAAAATGAACTTAAATCAATTCCCAAGTCTTCGCTTTTGAAATATTATAGCAAAAATATAACTTTGTGATTGTGATAGTGAGATACAATCATATTATAACTTGTAACGCTTTTTCCCAGAGTTAGTGACAAATTATATTATTTCTCTCGTCACTGGGCGCCAGTCGAGGATTTCTCCTCGACTGAATTTTTATTTAATTTAACGAGAAAAATGATTTTGAGAATCGACTAGACTAGAAGGGTTTCAATATTCTCGGTATGGGGGCGGGAGTTTTCTGGAGGAAAAGAATAACGCGAAAAATGTAAGAGCTGGGATTACAAAATGTGATTTATTATAGTAGAGAATTAGAAACAATAGCAATGTTAGATATTTCCCAAAAATTCCAATAGTTTGGGTCAATTCAAAATTTCATTAACAATTTTTGGCTTCTGTCAAATATTTGCTCTCGGGTACATTTCGTACGATAATAGTTCACAATTTAATAATAACGAAAGAAAGTCTACGGAATTACGATAAACCAGTTCTCGGTGACAAAACATAAAATACGAAATCCTTAATCTAAGACTCTAGTCCGGATGTAAATTTCACTTCTAGAAATTTCTCTCGGCAATTTTATTATTTTCACAACGATTATTAAAGTAAAATTGATGAAAAGATAATTCAAAGGGACGTTAGAATTTAATTCGCTCGTGCGACAAAGTTACCACTCGATATCGTTCAATTATCTGATGTTCTACTGATTTACAAAATAATTTGCGCGCAAAATAAAACGAAACGAGACTAAAGTATGAACGAGACAACGGCTCACTGCAATGTTTTCAATAACTCGAACTCCGGCAATGATTCTCGGAATTATAATTCGACTTCGGGGCGTTGGCTTCTCGTAGGTTAAATTTGAAGCTCAAGAGAACATGTCCTTCCTCCTTGTGGTCCGGATTTCGAGTAACGAGATCGATTCGAAATTTCTGTAACGCGGTTTCTTGAGACCTAACCCCTCATCCTTAGCCTCCTCGTTTGATCGGGATTCTTCTAGAACCTTTGCGAATAATTCGCCCTCATAATAATTAAATTATTGACGTCCGAGAATATTCGTTGTTGACAATATGCGCCGCTCGATGACGGACGACCTTCTACTTTCGCACCACCCAATTTCTCTGCTCTCGATTCTTCTCTAGAAGCTCGTCGCTCGTTCATAAAAATGTTTAAATGTGAAACAAAAAAAAATAAAAATAAAATTAACAACAATGGCTACGTTATCGCATGAGACTTTTTGAGATTATTCGTTCGAGAGGAATTCAGACAACGTCGAAAAATGCATTCCCCTGAGCCATTTCTGTCGAATTATACATTTTCTAGTGACGAGCAAAATTGACTCGTCTGGACCTATACGACACTGTTTTGAAACGGTAGAATTCGTGAATATCTATATGCAATCCGACGCACGAAGAATCCCTGAGAAATTATCTCAGAGGAGCTACATAGAATTTCATCAATGATATTTTGAGAATAGACTCAATAAATAGTGTCATAGCGTACTCAAATTGCTTCTTATTTTTATAAATTCATTGCGTTGATGAGAAAAATCTCGTTTCTGGAACCGGACCATAGCCGAAATCGGTTAATTAAATCATATTTTTTGATATTTTTAATAGTTGCGTAATCATTACGTTCGGTACAAAATCCCGTAAAAACGGATTTTTGTTTGATTTTTGGACACTTGGCTTTGTGTATGCCATCGCTCGATGGCTCAAGGTTGCAATTTTGGAAAAATTGGCGATTTTTTTCTGTTTGAGAAGCTTTTTGAGCTTATTTACTATTTCAGTCTCAATGTAATCTGCTTTTCCTGAAACGTATTCAGAATAATTATGGTTCATTATGTCTTTTTTAGTGTTTGCGGCAAGTAGAAAATAAATTTGATTTTTCTCGAACGTTCCGAAGAACGAACTATCATTATGACAATTTGAAGCTTACTTGGTAATAACTTTAATCAAAACTGTATATAAACTCTGCTACAAAATGCGAAACATGTGGAACGTCATAACGAATCGATCGGAAAATTTGCGTAAAACATTACCCATTTTTTATGCCAAAAATCATATACTCGAAAATACATATATCGAAGGCTACTGTGGCATCTAAATGCAATTATATCGAGTAACTTTGGTGACTCTATTTGTATATTCAGATCATTTAAAACCTCTATTAATTTTCATACGTGATAAGGAATCAATTAATAACGAAAGCCTCCTGTCATGTGAAATAGTCAATTTGATTCAGAATTGACCCGGCATACTAAATACGAGCGATAAAATATTCGTGTATTCATAGTATACAGATTGCTTGAAAACGTAATTCAAGTTTCTCCAGAGAAGCAATTAATTCTAACCCCCAGTGAGCGATAACGGAAAATGCATTAAGGACGATCGAGAGAGAAAATGAACGAGGAAAAGACGCCGAAGTGGCAAAGATAGAAGGACTGCCGGAGGCGAAGAGCTTTCAAAAAGCAAGAGGCAACCCTTTTGCTACACTTGTAAGATGAAGTACGATGTACCAAACGAATTCAAAGTAAATAGGATTCCATGGAAACGCGATATCTGGCGGAGAAACGTGTATAGTCTTTTCTTAGAAGACTTTGAGATCAATCAATATTGACTGTATTTCTTTATTCAACTATAAATATGATAATTTTTTTCTTATTATATCCATACAAGGGAAAAATAAATCTGAAAAATGCCTATATTACCCATGTACCGACGTCTGAAAATACTTCAATAAAAAACATTTGAAAGCCTTTGAGAAAAAATAAATTGGAAAACTTAGTCAGTATCTAAGACGTTGACGCTGAATCAACATCTTTTAGAAATTGCATTTTAAGAGGTGCAAATTATTAATATAAATTTTCATAATTCTATTTCCCCTGTTGAAAGTCATGGGAATGAACTCATTCGAATTCTCCACATTCGGGGTATTCCATGCGTAACGAGACAGGTTTTGGTCGAGGGTTTCAAAATTTTTTGTCCGTTAATATATCGTTTTCTTATATCACATAAAAACATTTCTATATAGTTATGAACCCCAATTAAGACTTGGTTTTTGTGAAGTCCTAATAGAAAATTAAAAAAAAAAAGATATTTTACATACCTTTAATTGTGTGTCCCGTGAGTGTTAATACAGCAAAAATTAAATTTGACCAGTGCATTTTGACCGAAAAAGCGCTCTTTTTCATAAAGCTGATGGAATATTAATCCGATTTGTAAAGAAAAATGGATAGCCAAAAAACGGAGATAAAACTAGTTTTTATTTTTTTTCGGCCCTTAAGGTCTACTGAATTTTATCAAAAATTTTACAGCTCAACATGTGTGAAACGTTCGGTAAAATTTTCAGCTTGCCTTTATTTCTTGTTCACAAGCAATAAAATTAATAAGTTGTCTTAAACAATTGAATAGCATTAATATTGTGTTGCGAGAACTCCAATGAAGTGAAAATGTGACACGATGTGAATACTGTACCACTTTAGCATTAGTGAATATATGAAATCTATTATTGTGACTTGAGATATTCTTTTCGTTAGTATATGGTGGCCCAAAAAAGGGCCACCATATAGTTTTGTTATAAATTATGAGAAAAGCATTTTAAAACCGGCACAAGTTTGCTCGTTTTTGGGATTTAATATCAAAAGAAAAAGTGCAAGAATATTAGTTCAATTATTCTTACAAAAAACTGTATGTAAAATTCAAGATATGTCACGTTTTGTGGGAACGCTCGTTGCATGTAGCCCAGCTTTAGAATATAGCAGTACATATCTCAAAGCTTTCCAAAAGGAAATTTATCAAGCGTGATTAAATAATGACCAAGGTTATGAGGCAATACTACAATTACCGATATCTTTGCGCGAAGATTTTCATTGGTGGGCAGAAAAACTGCAATCATTAAAAAGATCCACTGCGAGTCCCGACTATTGTTATGAAATTTTATCTGATGCATCTAGGTGGTCTGGTTGGGAAGCTTATTGCAATGGCGAAGGAACGCACGGATTTTGGAAAGAAAGTGAGAAACTTTTACACATCAATTATCTAGAGTTCACAGCGGCATTCATAGCACTCCGATGTTTTGGCTCTGAATTGCACAGGGTTCAAATTCTACTACGCGTCGATAACACGACTGCGATTTTATACATTAACCGTATGGGCGGGGTTCAATACACAGAATTAATTAGTCGTGCTAAAGAATTATGGAAGTGGTGCAAGGCACAAGAAATTCGAGTTTTTGCATTATAGATTAAGTCAAAAAATAATAAGAACGCAGATCGGGAATCTAGGAATCAGAACATAGACACAGAATGGGAACTAGCAAAATTAGCATTTGAAAAAATTATTAAAGAATTCGATGTTCCCTTAATAGATCTTTTCGCGTTAAGAGCCAATGCAAAATGCGAGGTTTTTGTGCCTGACATAGAGATCCTGAGGGAATAGCCATTAATGCATTCGCTATAAGTTGGAAAAGCGAGTATTTCTATGCGTTTCCACCCTTTGTGATTATTCAAAAATATTGCAAAAAATAGTTGCAGAACAAGCTTGCGGGATTCTAATAGTACCCGATTGGCCGAACCAACCATGGTGTCCCATTTTTTTCGAGAGGTCATGCGAAAAACCTGTATATTTCAATCCATCTGATGATTTATTGTTATCTCCATGCAGGTCACTTCGGCATCCAGTGGTAAAGAACTTGTGTTTAATTGCCGGCAAATTATCCGGGACGCCTTCGCAAAGAAGGGTTTACCAGAATCGTCGATAGAAATACTCTTCGCATCTTTGGCAGAGGCATCAATTAAACAATATGCGAGTCTATTAAAGGCCTGATGGGATTATTGTAGAGATATGCAGATTGATCCTCACTGAGCAACCAAAAACGATTTATTAACGTTTTTAACCAAAAAATTTGAAGTAGGAGCGTCCTATGGGACATTGAATTCGGCTAGAACGGCGGTATCATTAATTTCCGTGAATGATATAGTCACAAATGCAGTTTTCACGAGATTTTTCAAAGTAATTTATCGGCTGCATCCTAGCAAGGCAAAATATGAATAAATGTGGGACCCAGTCGTAGTGTTGTGTACTCTCGCGGTCACTGTGCACTTGAAGATTCAAATCTTCAAAGATTACCCGAAAAGCTTGCAATATTAATGGTACTTGCTACGGCTCATAGGATTCAGATTTTATCATTCATAAAAATACAGAATGTTCAACGGTCGAAGAACGGTTTTGAAATTAGAATACCGGAATTTATTAAAACTTCTCGTCCAGGACAGTATCAGCCTTTATTGTTAATTCGTTACTTCAAGAATAAGCCTGAAATATGTGTAGCATCTTTTTTGGAGAGATATTTGGCTTTGACAGTTTCTTTGAGAAGAAACTGTGATCATTTGTTTATTACTTCAAGAAAGCCATTTAAGGCGGCAACTACGCAAACTATAAGTAAATGGATAAGATCGATACTTAAGCTTAGCAGGGTAGGCGATGAATACACTTCGCATAGTACAAGGCATGCTGCACAATCCACAACTCTAGACAAAGGAATAGATTTCAATATAATTAAATCGACAGCAGGATAGTCAAAAGAATCGCAGGTTTTTGCCAAATTTTATAACCGACCAATTGAGTCGAATAAAAGCAACTTTGTGGATGCTATGATCAGTTAAAATAAATAAATAAATGGTTAATCATTGCGTTGATCACCTCTAAACATCTACATATGTAATCTCGAGAACGAGACGAGGATATTATTAACCGATTAAACGAACTTACCTGTTGTGAAGTTCTATCGTAATTATCCGATGTCTCGTTCGAGAGATTACACTCCCTCCCGTATACAGTAAATTGTTTATTAATTTACTTTTTTCCCCCGCACGGTATGATTAGTCTATAATCATTATGAGGAGGGCGAGCAAAGTAGGGGAGCAGGTGGCCCTGGTTTCCCCGATTTTTGTTTCCTTAACTCTGAATAGGTCGTGGAATTGGGCATGAAGTAGACTATACCACATATGTAAGCTCTTGAACGAGACATCATATATAATTACGATAAAACTTCACAACAGGTAAGTTTGTTTAATCGGTTAATTTTCATTTCATATAGCATAAAAAGTTGCAAGTGCAAAATCTGAAAATTTCACCACCAACCCTTATTTTTCACCCCTTGGTAGATAGTGAGTTTTTTTATTTTGATAAAAGAGTTTGGTGCTGTAAAGAACATACAGTTTTTATGTAACATATAGTATAAGAAACTTTCCATTGAAAAATTGAGTAATTCCACCCTCAAGCCTGGATTTTCACCCCTTTCAAGGGTAGCGAGGTAAAAACTATGTTCAGAAACGGAATCGACTTTTCCCGTAAGCCGTACAGAATGCCTCACTTTCGATATTTGATGGGCTTCAGTTTGTAAATTTAACAAACGAATTTATTCTTTTCATCTTTAACGAGCAATGAGGGATGTCCTGGCAACTGTAAATGAAAAACTAGTTGGTAGAGGGATTGGCGAAGTCGAGACGTTGGACGCAAGTAATTCCCTCGCACATAAAAAATTCCGGAATTAGAATATTGAATTTATTCAAGTTACATTTATAACACGGAGTCAGGCAAACAATTGATTGAAATCTACCGGAAAATACAGTATATATAATATAAATATCATGTTCGTGTTTAACTGTCAGTTTTCAACGATATAAAATTCTTAAATCTACAAACTTGGTGAAACCGAACGAGGAACTAAAAAGATAAATTCCTCTAGGCAATTCTTTAAATTATAATCCGAAAAGCGGTTGATGTTTAACTGCGCGAAACTTTGTGAAAAGATATCTCATGTGCGATTGCTACCCCAAAGCAATATCGCTCTTTAATTTGGTAAATCGATAATTCGCAAAAATTCAAGTAGAGCTCTTTTTACGAAATATAATGGCATAAAAATAAAATCACACAAAATGAAAGTGAGACGACAGCTCATCGCTGAGTTTTCGAAAGATGAGAATTCAGAAAAGGACCACAGGTTTTTCCTCAATACTCCGTTGCGATGTCGTATTCTTGAACGGGGTTGGTGACGGCTCAAAAGAAAACGTTGAGTCACGTTGCGTTCCAAAACGAAAGTCACCCTCTTATTACGGGGTCACGTTTTTATAATTTCAGGTCCTAACGCTCAATCCTTTGCCTACTCGCCGGAATCTAAAATATTCTCGGAATTTCGTTCAGTTTTTCTTTACTCAAATTCTAATTTCGATGGAGAATTTCGCTGACGGACGTTGAATTTTGACTGCCGAGGCTTTCCAGAGATTCCCGATGCTATAAACGCACCTCGAAGTGAAACAGCTCCGTATGAGGGCTTCGAGCTAGCGACCCTTGCTTGAAATATCTTCCGCGTTGAAAACGACGATGACAATATTGACGACCTTGACGATCGGCTTATGCCTTCCCTGTTCCGATCATTTTCGACGTTCCAAATAAATTCTCCGATAATTTGGGCTAACTGCCACTCGCTCACATAAAATAAAATAATCGAAATGAATTGAATAAATGGAATAACGCTTGCATTCGACTCGGAAACATGTTTTTCAAAAGAAATTCTTCGTTATTACCTGACGTTTTCTCTCTCCTCGTGCCATTCCCCTCTAATTTTGAAATGTTCAAATTCACCACGTTATAATCCATATGATACATTACCAGAATGGACTCGAATTTTCTTGTAAGTATACGATACTGTCACGTCCCCCTTTTAGATCGATTTATTAAATTTGTAATATTTTATTTTTTTATTTTAGGGTTGTTACAAGAAAAAATTCAATGGTTTTAAAAGATCGAACGAAATTTATTTACATGTTTTGTTATGGTATAGTTTGCAATAATTATCAGGAGGAAGAAGACTTATCTTTCGTTTGTCTTTTGCCTCGAATGGTCCTTTTCCCTAATATCGGACCTATTCGTTCAAGCGTTCGATTCCAACTACCACGATTGAAACACCTCTTTCGACACTTCAAAATCTTGAGAGGGGGAAATGTGTCGTAGAAAAACACTTTATCCGAATTACTCACTAAACTTACTCTTAGGCCAGAACTCTTGTTTCAATTTCTCGTTACAAATTCAATTTTATTATTTTCTGACTGAAGGATAATTCCGCGCGTCAGGTAACGCGAGACATGACGATGCTTCCTCTCAACACAAACACATTTTTCTAATTAAAAGTGCTGGAACGCTCTTGATTCGTTCTCTACGCAATGCCTCGTGCCATCGCGAGTGCAAGAAACTTCTTGGAATAGGCCGATTCAGCATCGCCTGATTGCGGTCTCCGAATTGACTCGTGGATGCCCCTGGTAACGACTAAAATGCTGATATGCACTGAAAACCCCGTCACGGCGATCACTTTCGGCTCTCGTCGCTGTGATGAGGATTTTTGTACATTAGTTTCGATTAACCCTCAACAGACAACCAGTCGTCCCTCGGGATAACTCCGTAGCAATGGTGCTTACGACGGTATCGTAAATCCACTGCTAAACACAGGGTAGATCCGCGTAGAGGCTGTGCTCCGTTAACGCGCGATTGAGCAGCGCCGACCCTTGACTCAAGGACGTACCAACACGAACACAGAAAGCAGCATCAATCCTGCCTTTCGTCTGCTCACCTTTATCATTATCTTTTCTTTCCATTATCAAAATTGTTATTGTGGTATGAGTGTGTGGATCCGCACACCCCCGTGTAAACACAGATTGTTATGGAAAAGTGAATCAAGTGGGGAGAATCATCCCCGCAAATGAGCATATGTAACTCGGTTGTAGCTTTCTTTAAAGATTTTCTTTTAATTTATCTTTTCTTATCCTCCAATAAATTTATTGGTTGTATCTCTTCTTATTTATATTTTTCTGACTATTAATAATTTGAGCAATCCTTTTCAATCAATCCGAGGCCCGTACGGGACCAAAATAGGCAAATTTAATTAAATCATCGTCTTTTCTAAAATCTAAATTTTACAGCATTTTAATATTAAATCCTGGACTTTCTGTTCAGGTTGGTGGCAGTGCAGTTTATAACAAGGTTTGTTTGTCTTCATTTATCATCTCTTTTACCGTTCGTCTTTTCTGGACGTAACAATATAATACCAGTAAACCGGTTAATTTTGATGACCTAATAAAATAGCTAACCAGAATGACTAGTCCATTGATTTAACCAATTACCCACATTTAACTATAGTGAACAATGCAGATAAAGAATTTTTTATTTTATGAAATCAGTGATCATATAATTATCATTATATGATTACATGGAATTAATCCACTTATGCATAGCGAAACATATTTTTACCCACGTTCTGCTAATGAAGTCGCTGTCGCTGTATTTGAGTTATACAAAACCCGATTTGAATGAATCATTACGATCACGTCGAATCAGGAAAAAAAATTTTTTTGATATATTTTATATCGCAGCTACACTAGGCTGGTCATTATTTGGGGTCAAAATTTATTTTACCTTTTCCGTTCACTAAATCGGCTCGAAATACATAAAAAGTAATGCTGTCATTATTTCAGATTTTTAAAACAATGTCCAACCCTCGACCACATAGGTTGAAGTTTTCCGTTTAAAATACATGGAATTTTTCTGCGATTGTTGTCACGATTTTACTGTGGGCCTCAATACGATTGGAAAAGCTTGAAATTTTCAGAAATTAGTTTACAAACATATTGCTACACGGAAAAAATTTCCGAAACTCCTACCCTTAAAATGTTGTATAACTTGACCATAATAATTTCAATTGAAAAAAAAAAATTTTTTTATTTTGCTTCTTCATTTTTCTATAAATGTATTTAAAATAGAATAATTTTCTATACGAGTAACGAATTCTTGAGTATTGTCTCCTTTTTTGCGTCTGGATTATTTTTTTGATATTCACTTAAAATTTGTAAAAAAGTATGAAAAATTGAGAAATCACTTATGATACCTGAATGGTGAGGCAGTTGCATAGTCAACGGCTCGGTTGCAATTACAACGGACTACTCACACGGAATGAACAACAAATATAGTTTATTTTACAAATTTTACAAACAACAAGGTTTTGTAACCGTGTTGTTTGAAATTATATACGTGTTGAATCAACATACACTATCAGTCTTGTATAAATTACAAAACGGAAGTTAATGTGTTGTTCGAAGCTTTAGGGCGTAGCCTGTTGTTTCAACACGCTGATTTGAGCCTCGTGTGTTGTTGCAACATGATTAGTTAAAACCACACAGTTACAAGATGTCTTGTGCGTTGTTTAAAAACGCCTAACAACACGCTCATTTTTTCAGATAAGGATTCAACACGTCTTGAAATGTATCGAATTCGGCGATCAAGAGAAAAACGCTTGAAACGTGTAGTTAGTACATGGAAAGCCGTTTTTTCAATACGGAAAGGCGTTTTCATAAAACTCGGTGAATATGTGTTGTTTTCTCGAACAACACGGCAAAAAGGGTGTTGAAAATGGTGACAACATAAACACGCTTGTTTTTGATGGGGAATTGTTGGGGGATTGGTAAAGGTAAAGGCAGTAAAATAATATGTTCATGGGAGAAGAAGGTTCGTTACTGTAAGGACTGAGAAAGACTTGACCATTTTTTGTTAACATAGTTTGACAAATAAAATAGTTTTTTGCTTTTCCAAGGCTTTTTTCGGTATTATTTCTTTTGCATGAGCTCCTGGCGGATAAAACTACCATGTTTGAGGGTGCATGCACTAACTTTGGGGGCTTTCTCAGCTTGAGAGCCCCCCCCCCCCCGGCGTAGGGAGCGAGCCCCAGTGATATTTTGCCCTTGCAACTCAGATTCAAATTCAACAGCCTTAGACATAGTATTGTACCAAAAATCAATTATCCCAGTTTAATAGAACAACTTTCTTATTTCATGTTTCTGTTGCTCACAATTTTATTTAGTTATTAATTAGTAATTCAACGATAAAACTTTAGATGATCAACTTCAGCACCTATCTCGTCAGAGACGATTAAAAGGTGTAGCTAATAAGAATACTTTCAGGAGGAAAAATGTGTATGTCGAGAACTTCTCGCGGGTTTGCTTCGCGCCCAGAGAGTTTTGCAAAGTCAGGGACAGGGAAAGAAAGCGAAAATAAAAAATGAGAGCGAAGCACGAGCGCAGTGGCGAGAAGAAAAAAAAAGGAACATGGAAGTCGGCTGGGAGAGTACGGATACCGCTGTCTCCACTAATTACTCCCGACAATTGTGTTAGAGGACGAGACTGAGGAGAATGGGGACCGTTGAAGTAGGCGGTATACGGGATTCTACGACCTGGATTTTCATTATCTGAAGCAGAACCAACTACTCGGTGGTGCTGACCCTTGCAACACACCAACTAAAGTCTCCCAAGAATTCTCTTGGTTCGTAAATTTTTGAGAAGTTTGTGAAAACGACGATGTTTCTTGAAACAAATGACTTACTTCTTTTTTCTTTCATTGCATAATTATTCATGTTCTGTTAGCTCGTGATTGAAAATATAAAATAGACACAATTATTTTTTGAAGTATTAAAACAGGAATTGCCACTTTTAGTCCATTCTTATCAGTATAAATGTTTCTCCATTTACGATCAAACTGCACTTTGAACACGACGTAAAAGTAATAAGGGTGATGTTACACAAACTTTCATCCACTTAGAACTGAAACCAATAATCGGGGATTAATTTCTGTGAACAACCCCGTTAAAAAATAATAAGATTAATATAAGATAAAAGAAAGGTTTAGAGAACAGATATAAAAATTCATGTTCATCTCACAGCATTATTGATCACTCAAATTTCTAAGACACCAGAGAACGAGAAAAGTTGCACAGAGCATTGCAAGCTGGGGTATGTCCACTAATGTATCACTTCTACTGACTTCTATAAACGTTGGATATGTTATGCACTAGTAATTGAATATGTTATTTATTGAATGAGAATAATAAAATTGAATTAAATAAATTGAACTTAACGCGGGACGTGACACTTACCCCCCTCGGAGAACTTCAGCGTCCTTGTCGAAATGAAAGATATAAGAGAAAAAAATTATATTTTAAACTTCAGGAAAAAAACCCAATGCGAAAAAACCGGAATACTTAATAATAGAAACAGAAAAGAGATGTAAAACATAACCTTCACTTTAACACTCATTCAAAATCGTTCATGGCGGATTCCAAAATGCTTCTTCGAATGAGACCATACAACACCCATACGCAGATACTGTAAAAAATTCACGGTGTAACTTGAAACCGTGTAAGTGTAAAAAAACCGAACTAATTCGGTGTTATTTTCCAATTTGACAACCCATGGTGTTGAAATAATAAGGATATAACATTTTTCTGGTTATGGTGTTTTTTTAACACCATGGAGGTGTCATTTTAATACCACTTCATTGTGACTTCACCATTTTCAAAAGTTGACTTTACAACGGATGTTTGTTACAAATATTTCTGAGGTGTTATTAATTTTACACGACATTATGGTAACTGCTGACTGTTTGCTATTATGTACAATCGAAAAGATACATCAGTTATTAAATGTCATTGAAGAACAAAGTTCCCTCAAGGTTACGAATAACTGACGAATTAGTTTCTTCGTCTTGAAAGCCGAACACTGTGAATTTTGAAAACATGAGATGACATCGAGAATCATATACTGAAATGACGATGTTACAACGTACGTTTTCTTTGTATATATGTACACCGTTATCTGTTCAATCAACAAGATATATCGGTTATAAATTGACTATACGAAAAATACTCAGAGCAGTATTCTCTCAATTCGTTTACTCTGGAAAACATTGTAAATGGAAAAGATGGAAAACAAGACGCTACGCATTTTGAAAACATAGGTTCACCTTGAGAATCAAACTGCACTTATGATGTTTAAGCGTGTTTTTATTTTTACTACGATATATAATGAAATACATGGCGCGTGTGCGGGACAGATCTTTCGGGGTGTGAGGATCGAAATTGAGAATAGATATATTTCATCAAGATTTTCACTTACTCCCATTGCTTAATTTCATATAATAAAAATATTGTAACGGTATGTTCGTGCTTGTGCACACCGTCACGCCAGGATTCGAGCAATTCGATAATAAAGAAGAGCGGGCATGAAGGAAAAACAAAAGTAAAATGAAATTAGATTGAAATGACAAATGTTTTATTCAATTTTTAATTGTTTTAAACCAAATTACAAAAATAAAGGCTTTTTATTTGAAATCGAGTTTTTCCGCTTTATTTTAATCGCATGTAAAATTTTATTTCCGGTATTTTTCTCCACGCAAAAAGAAAATAATTTTCGCAGAATTAATTATGATGAATTTCTCAATGAATTTAAGCTCGCTTTTATTTGAATAATGATAGTTTCGCTTGCAATAATAATTTTTCCATAATTCTCGCCAACGCTGGTCGTGATAAATTTTTAATTAATTTTGTTTGATAATTCGATCATTTGATAATTTGATAATTGAGCTATAATTCTTAGAAACTCACTTTTTGACTCTATACAATACAAATTGATTGTTCGAGTGGATTTTTGTGGTTGATCTCACTCTTTTGACTCGATATAATTCAAATTATGATTTTTTTTTAGTGAGATATTTCGCTTTTTGGAATAATTTAATTGGCTCAAAATAATAAATGACTCGCAATTGTCTCGTTATAAGAATAAAGAAACTTGGTCGGTTTTAATAATTTTTAATGAATTTAATTAATTGAACTGCCACTCAGAAAACAATGATTCGTTGGAAAAGAATCCACCCAGAGATCTTGAGACAGAACGAAGCCGAACTATCCCGGCCCCTCTGGCGTGGAAAGGTAGGAGTCCTACCCAAGAATCTTGTGACCGAACGAAATCGAACGGCCACGGCCCTCTTGGATAGAAAAAGGATTGGAAATCTACCAGGAATCTTGAGACAGAACGGAATCGAACTGTCCGGGCCCTCCTGGATAGATCGGAATCTCTCACCTAAGAATCTTGAGTTCAAACGAAATCGAATGAACCCGGCCCTCTTAGCGTGAGAGAGGAAAGGTGTTATTCTATTTGAATTTTGAGTGGGACATCAGCGATGTTATTTGGCTCTTTGTTTTTGTGAGCGATTTTGAAAATAAGCGAAAATTTTATGTTTTTTTATTCTTGAAAATTGGGCGAGTTCACGCGGCGAGATCCGGAGGCAAGACTGGCTTTTGGTTATGGCATGCGAGTCGAGCTCTCAGGGATTCGAGACGTGACTGGCTCCTAGCGTGGCGAGATTCGAGATGAGACTAGCTACTGGAGCTTCTGCACTCGGGTTTTTATACCCGTTGAAACAAAGGAAATAATGATCATAATACTTTTGGACTTTGCCCCTCTCTCTGATTCGCTGCGCGACTTAATCTCGAACCAGGGACTCCCACTCTAAATTCTCTGATTGGTGCGCTAACTCCCCCGCGTGGGTCCCAATTGGCTGAGTCGAGTCGTAGTCACACTGCGCATGTGCGAGAATTTAATAAAATTTAATGAAATCAATTTTTATTGCCTTTATGCCCAATTTGTGTCTTTTTGAATTATTCTGCTTTATTTTTAATTGATTTTCCCAATAACAAAGCTTTTATTTCCTTTTAATTAATTATTCAATCGTAATTGCGTCTATTGCACGTGCCTATGGAAAGTAGGTCATCGCGCATGCGCACTGAGCACTCGATCTCGCAAGGAGAAGTTTACTTAAAAGTTTAAATAATTTTATCCTGAAATTTTCACCCATTTGTTCAAAAGACGTTTCTTTAATGATCCGCATTAATTTTCTGAACAAGAAAAGGTTTATTTAATTAAAATTGAATAAAATAAAGAATTTCACGAATCTAGGGAATTTTGTGGAATCGAAATTGAGTTGGCAGCACTGAGCGCCTCGCTTCCCGAGCGCCGCTTCGCGAAGTGACAGTTTTTTAACATGGCCGCCGGTGTAAACACTCGTGCGTGCCATGTCGTTGAAATAAAGTTTTCGAGTCGGTGTTTCGCTTCAATATATATATAATTTGTTCCGAAATCGTGTCAAAATCTTAACAAAAAATACAGCGTTTATTTTCCTGACTAAGATAATAATTCGTTAGTAATTTCTGACTTTGAGGGAACCCTGTTCTTCGATGTCATTTAATAACTGATGTCTCTTCTTGACTGTGTACATAATAGCGAACAGAATGTAGTTACCATAAAATTGGGTAAAATTGACACCGCAAAAGCATACGTGACAATATTCAGTGTAAAGTCAGTTATCGAAATTAGGAAAGATACAATAACACGTGATGTAAAAATGACGCCTGAAGAATTATAGTCGATTTGCGCATGTCATTTAATACAATATATATCATCCACGACTTTGTATCCGGCACTTTCAAATTTTGCAATTGGACGTTCATTTTTCACCGCACCTTTTTTTTTATTATACTTTTTTTCTCATTCCAAATAATTTTTCTAACGAAACCATTATGTAATAAAATATGTAGTAATTACTAAAAACATACGGATTTGGACAAGTGCATATCATTTTTTATTCTAAGATATTCACAAGTAGTCGGTGGTGTAATAGGTAGCGTGCGTGCCCGTTAGTTCGTAGATAGACAGATCACTCGGATCGAATCCCCCATGTGGGTAAGAAATTGTTCTTAAGAACCTCAAGTTGCCACAGATGTACAGGGTGAAGAATGTCTAGTGGCAACGGAAAGTTATTTTTTTTATATATAAAAAAACTATTTGTCAACATTAAAGAATTGCACGAGTTGTATTTTTTACACAATTCCGTGTCATTTATGTACAGTATTTTGTGAGTTCCATTATTCATAGAACGTTCATTCGGTGTCAATCGATAAAAGCACTAAAATGTGTTGAGTGGTTTGGTATTAACTAATGACACCGATTTTATACCGAAAAATTGACACCATACATTTACACCGTTTGGTAACACAAAACGGAGGGACCTATATAGACCACTTGGTGGTGTTAAATCGATGTTATTTTTAACACTAAATTTTTTAAATAGGTTTTGTCAGACTTGATAAAGTATGATATTTTATGCACAAAATTAAAAAAATTGCATGGTAGTGCGGCAGATACGGCTATACTTTTCCTACGTATTTTAAGCTGCCGAATCGATATTCGAGATTCAAATTCAGATCCTGTTTACTATTTTTTCGATAACTTCAAAAAATAATATATTAAAGGCCATTATTCCCTTTTAGTTTCTTTTCTATACGCAGATATTCGCATATTTACATCAGACCATAAGTATCAACGCTGTAGAAACCAATAAGTACGGATCCAGGACCTGCAGAACTCGATTATTGAACAAAAACTACGAAAAAACGTATTTTTCGTAAAAATATCTATCGCCTTTTGGTAGAACGCACCTTTTTTTTTCTTCAAACGGCTTATTTCATGGATTTTTTCCGTTTTATGCCTTTCCAGGATGTTTCTTTCTCCATCATTCAACAGAAATCTGCCATCATGTTCTTAAACGAGTTCTGCAGGTCCTGGATCCGTGCTTACTGGTTCCTACAGGGTTGATACTTGTGGCCTGATGTGATTATGCAAATATTTGAGGATAATGAAGCCTACGGACCCTCCCAGAGCGATCTAGTTGACGCTAAATGAGAATAATGGTCTATTTACATTCTTTTTTGAACTTATCGAAAAAATGGTACACAGAATATGAATTTTAATCTCGAATATCGATTCGGCAGCTCAAAATACGTAGGAAAAGTATATCCGCATGCGCCGCACAACCAACTTTTTTTTATTTTGTATACCTATGTGATTTTCTAAAATTCACCAACTAATTATAGCTAGAAAAGAACAAAAGGAATAACTGGATGAGCTCAGAATTGAATCCCCGAACCGCACACATATAAAATCACTCTATGGCTTTAGCCATCGATTTTCATATGCATAGAACGTACTTTTAAGGATGTCAGACTTTCTTTCTGCTGCTTCTATATTTACAAATTTGTAGGTTGGCAAACTTCGCTTGCTCTTCGGTCGAAATCTATCCTAATTTACGTCATCCTAAACTAAGCGATATATATGTGTTACTGTCTTCTTCCTTTTCTTTGGTAGCAATGCAGGAGTAGTAATGTCTGCGAAACCACAGCCATGGTAGGCGTCGCTTCGTAAAATTTGATATAAATGGAAAAACCATGGTAACAATCGCTTCGTTGTATGTCTAGAACAAATGAGCTATATTCATTAATGCGCATTAGTGCATGGAGACGCAATAACGTGTGCTGTGCACTTAAATACAATAGAAAATATCATTGAGAATTCAATTACTTGAAAAAAAAACGATTCCGTCTAAATTTCAAGTTAATTCATCATCAATTTTCCGAGATTCGCTAAAATAATCATACGGAAGGTAAATTTATGTAATTGGTATAAGATTAATTGAAAAACTCTCCATCTCGAGAGATCTCATTTCCAAAACATCATGAGCAGTCAAGGAATAAAATTAATGTTTGTTTGCTTGAGCACAATAACCGGTTCTCATATCATATACTTTGATTTTCGAGGGCTTTTTTTTTGTATGAGATCTCCTTGTAATGAGTTTCAGTCATGTCCATTAAGTGTAGGTATTGTTGGTGATGTGAAGATGGCAGACAAAATTATAAATAGTCATGAAAGAAGATTTGTAAAGATTATAACAAAACAGTCTTGGCACTAACGTGAAGGAGGATATGCTCATTTGATAAATCCACTCGAAAAATAAAAATATTTGTTTAATATTTATGTGGGTGAACATGCCTCTTTTTGATTAGTCTAGAGTATGGGCGTTGGCATACCATTATCTGTGGGTCCTCCACCTCTTAACGTTCAACGAGCTTCGTACGGATGAATTGAATGTGTCAATTTCCCTTAAAGCGAACGGGTAACGAGTTCACTACCGGGATTCTTATCAACTAGTAATTAAAACGACAGCGTGAGAAATTAGCCGTAATTCAGTCCGTTATCCATACAAAATTTAATTCCCATATCTAATAATATGAGTTGAAACAATTGTGATTAAAGAATAAACGAAGGATTTACTTCCTGTGATATTTAACGGAGTCAATAATTTATTGTGTCATACAAATGAAAATAAAAACCATCGGTGTAATATGATTCTAGTGATTTAATTTTAGATATGAATTTAAGTTAAGAACACTCGGATTAATAAATATTCGTTGACAAAAATAGAATAATTTTTGTTCCATAATCATTCCCGAAGATCTCCGTAAGAAAATTCTCAAAAGTTTTAAAATTGGAATAATTGTTCTGATGTGAATTTCACAATCCAATGACTACTATATTAACCACATGTCATGAATGTTCCACTTTATTGAAGTGTTTACCACCTCTTCATCCGAGCGTTTGAAAACCATATTCTTACCAGTTTGAAAGCTTGTGAAAGCTTGATCTTTATCATCAGTATTGTGCTATTTGATTAAAAAAAAAATTCAATGTTATTCCTATTCAGATAGGCACTGCTCTTGTTTCCTATCGGATATTGTGAAAAGGAGCGGGGCGGAGGGGAGGGGGGGGGGTGGCTTAAATATAGAACCTGAGACAGAGATATGAAAAACCTCATGTTATATACGGAAATGTGTCTGCAAGAATGGAACGAAGAGTAGGCCATTCCGATGCCAGTTTTCCATCGTTTCATGTTTGCTCATTCAGATGAAACAGGAACTGGGACTGAACCGTGCTATAACATGTTGGTGTACTTTCTCTCTTTCTCTTCCTCTCTCTCTTTATGTACGAGACAATGAGAATATGCCAACAATGGTCGTTGTCGTCGCTGAGCATGGAGCATGTTGTAGGGGAGGTGAATGAAGGGTACGAAAAGCGAGGCAAGAAGATCTAGCGTCGGTCTAGTAACCGAGACCATGCTGACGGGACGAGAAACAGCGTGAACGGGCAAACGGTACATATGGCTAGTAGGAAAAACTAAAGCTGGAAAGACGGAAAAAAAGTTGGAGAGGGACGGAAGAGTATAGATAGCGTGATGAGAGTAGAAAATGCTAAAGCAGTGACTGAAGGGCGGAGAGGAGGGACTGGGTGAGGTTGAGGCAAAAAAGTAAGAGATGAGAGACGTAGGAAAAAAACGAGGCCAAAATGAGGGAGGGGCGAAGTCACAGAATAAGTAAACGACGACTCCCATGCGGCAGGTAGAGAGGAAAAGATGGGTGAAAGGAAGAGAGATCGAGCAGGTCTATGAAAAAGAGAAAACGAGCGAAGCTTTTTACTCACAGTACCATTTAACATGTGAAGCTGAATAGCCATCTGGTAAGAATGGTGAAAAGCACCTCGGGGGAATGTCTCCCCTCAAGGATTCTCCAGGTACATTTCAACATAGTCCATAAAATTTACAGCTGTTGGCATTTCGAAAGTAATTGGACATCCCACGTAAAGGATACAGTCAATGGACCAATGAATAAGTGTATAAATAGTGGAGTGCTTAAAAAAAATCAAATTTTTTTTTCGTGAGCTGAAGAGGGCTGTTAGTAGGGGAGACCGGGGAAAAACGGGAAACCTAAGGTATAATATTTTCTTTTAAATGTATAGAGAATAAATTTTTTTTTATTGTTTATTGAAAGGAATCGATAATGATTTATTTATTAAATCATCGAACATTGGACTATTCGATACATATATTTTATTTCACGAAATAAATGTTGATCTGCGTGTGCAGAAAGGTGATGATTACTTATCTGGCGTTCTTCTGTATGCCAGGCCTGGGCTGTCGATGTATATAGACGGAGAATGGTATCCAGAATCTCTGATCACCGGCTTACGTCTTTCTCGATTCTATACTAGCATATTGATGATTTCGTTGATCGACGAGATCACTCGCTCGGAAAGCGGATGATCTCCCCTCTCAGTCCGGGAAGGGATGCTCGCAACGCGGTACATTTGTAAATTCGACATATCACAAAGGAAATATTGAACTTTCCAGAAGTTTGGGAAGCTCTGTCTATTTTTTACTCCCAAAAACTGAGAAATGTACTGGAATTCTTTTTAATTTTCAAAAAAAAAATCCGAGGCAAAAAGGGGTACCTCTCAAAAACTCATGAAATTTATTTTACTATGATTTTAATTCAATGCACCTTGGGTGCATTTTGCACCCGTAACCGAGTGCTTCCGACTTACCGCTGTAAGCGTTGAAAGTGATCTCAGCGCTTATACCGCTCAAACGTAAGTCGAGCGCACGCAGTGAGCGCTCTCAGAACTTACAACGCTCTAACGTACGTCGAACGCACCCTCTGTAATTCAATTCAAAATTAATTATATGAATAATAACGAAGATTGCCAATGTTTATTTTGTAAAAAGTGTATTCTTTATCCACTGAATCATAGATTCAGTGCCAAAATTGTGCAAAATTGTGGGCACATGATTCATGTGCAGGTGTAACCACACATGATAATCCGCAAACATATATCTGCCATTTCGTAGACAGTAATCTATGAAGCAGTAATTGCAGATACACAAATACTTTTTGTATATCTGTGCAAAAACGTTTTCACTTTGGAAGTGATGTAAAAAAAGAGAATTTGAAAAAAAACGATTTTTTTGAAAAAAAAAATCAAAATAAAAAAAACTAGATAGTTTGGAAAATAGTATATTACGACCCTAGTCCTGAAAGTTGGATTTCCTGGCATCCAACATTTGGGCAGTGGGTTGTATACTATTTTTCTTGATCCCATAGCCGAAAGTACGTTCAATAATTACTAGCAATCGTGAGAAAGGGGGGGGGGGCGCTCACCCGACTTTTGCAGGACCGAGGCAAAGCCGAGGTTTTGCTGGTCGGGGCGGGCATTAAAAACATAAACAAAAAGTAAAAAAACACACACACAAAATATCACACAATGATACAACAATATTATTAGTACAAATAAATAACTCGTTGATAAACGTCTGATTTAAAGTCCCATGATAGTTAACAATTTCTATATATGAATATTTCCCGCTATACTCGACAATTTATATGAATATGTGCTTTCCTATGAACCTGGAATCTGGAACTACAACATTATTCCGGACAACCATGTTCATTTTATTAGTCCGGTTACATTATTTTCTGTTTTCGCATTTGAACGAACAAATGTATGTTATTCGTCCGGGTTCATGGCAGTATAGCGCATAACATGAATGATAAAAGCTACGCTATACGCGCCCGCTTGAAGCCCTGACAACTCAGCGACCCTTCAATTGAAGGGTTGTCGACCCGATGGGTCGTAAATGTTCAAAAAACGACCTCGTTTATAGAGGGTTGTACAACCCGAGCGCACTTCTGTTGGGGGTTGTCGACCCTCAGATTAGACGGTAGTCGACTTCTCCGCAAGCTCACTCGGCGGTCGTCAACTCTCCGTCTGGATGGTGTACGACTGCTCTTGGGCTTCTCGATCGCCGGTCATCAACCCTCTCGACGCAGGGTTGACAACTGCTCTTGGGCTTCTCGATCGCCGGTCATCAACCCTCTCGACGCAGGGTTGACAACTGCTCTTGGGCTTCTCGATCACCGGTCATCAACCCTCTCGACGCAGGGTTGACAACTGCTCTTGGGCTTCTCGATCGCCGGTCATCAACCCTCTCGACGCAGGGTTGACAACTGCTCTTGGGCTTCTCGATCGCCGGTCATCAACCCTCTCGACGCAGGGTTGACAACTGCTCTTGGGCTTCTCAATCGTGGCTTATTAAACCGTCTGTTCATGGAGTTATTTTTGACTGCACTTATTTTTCTGGGGGAACCATATTAATTACATTAGGGTTTTCAGAAACCTGATGTAATCTTTGGTGCCTGATGTTTTGGAAAGGTTCTGAACGACATAGTTTTCGAATGGAATATATACTATTCGAAGCACATGGCATATTCGGTATTCGATTCCAACGCAAATCATTGCGAAACTGCTAGTACACCTTCTAATCTAGAATGAAATACATTCTTACAAATATTTATATGTGCAGTGATATATATATATAATTATAAATATATATATAATAGTATATTATGTACTCGAGGAGGCAAAGTAGACAACTTCAAACCGCAGCAGAATCGTCACTCGAGCCAAAGACGAGGGTACCCGGTTAGAGGTGGTCTAATTTCAGTCCCGTGGAATGTATACTATCATCACATATGCACCGAAAATTCAACCTTCCGATTTTGAAAAGTTGAACTTTCGGCGCATGTGTGGATAAAATTATTTTGTCGTTTTTCACCAAGTCTCTTGGGATTTTTATTGTTTTCAAATTGTACTGGTACATTCATTTGATACAGAGAGATTCTCAAGCCATTGATTTTATTTTCTAAAATTTATAGGGGAGGGTGGGGCACGACGGTCCCCTAAATTAGAGGCTTTTCGGAGGGCCGTCGTGCTCCACCCTCCCCTATGGATCATTTCATGTCAATTCAACGATGTTGTGGCGGTGACCTTTTTCGATTCTTTTTATTTTTTAATATGTTTATATACATGTTACAAGAAGCCTTCAGCTAAATTTTTAGCTCGTTATCTCCACCCATTTTCGAGTCATCGATTTTTGCTTAAAAAATGTATATCTCTGATTACAATTATCATAATATCACTTAATACGGGTCATTTTTCAAAATTTTCAACTTTTCTAAATAAAAATTAAAAAAACGGAAAAATAATTTTTCTCAATGCTTTCTCGGCTATTTTTAGTCGAAAAATTGGTTTTTCGTTCAATGGGACAATTTCGATTTTCTTCAAGAAAAATTCACAAAATTCTGTGTTAAAAAACAAAATTTTTGAGCCTTATTGCAAGATGGGCTTCAAATAATTTCTCGTAAAAAAAATTAAAAAACTTTTTTTTCTGTGATTTCGATTTATTTTTTTTTAAGATCATGGAATTCCTTCAATATTTTGAGAGTGATTGAAGGAATTCCGTGATCTTAAAAAAAAATAAATCAAAATTACAGAAAAAAAAGTTTTTTAATTTTTTTTACGAGAAATTATTTGAAGCCCATCTTGCAATAAGGCTCAAAAATTTTGTTTTCTAATACAGAATTTTGTGAATTTTTCTTGAAGAAAATCGAAAGTGTCCCATTGAACGAAAAACCAATTTTTCGACTAAGAATAGCCGAAAAAGCATTGAGAAAAATTATTTTTCCGTTTTTTTAATTTTTATTTAGAAAAGTTGAAAATTTTGAAAAATGACCAGTATTAAGTGACATTATGATAATTGTAATCAGAGATATACATTTTTTAAGCAAAAATCGATTACTCGAAAATGGGTGGAGATAACGAGCTAAAAATTTAGCTGAAGACTTCTTGTAACATGTATATAAACATATTAAAAAATAAAAAGAATCGAAAAAGGTCACCGTCGCAACTTCGTTGAATTGACATGGAATGACTCATACACACATAAACATCGCTTAGAAATCGTACTAGAATAAGTCGTTGATGTTCTCGGTTGTCTGTTTTCTTAAGAGTATGGATCAGTCGACTAACCTCACTTGGAATTTTTGAAATTGAAATTCTCTGACACGGTTTGACCGATTAAAAAAAGGCTCTGTCAGCCTACGCAGAACGATGGCAGAAATCGACTGACAGAGCCTTTTTTTCAATCGGTCAAACTGTGTCAAAGAATTTTGATTTCGAAATTTGCAGCTATCTCTCTCGCACTCACGGTTGCGATATACCGACTGATCCATCCTCTTAAAATCAAAACATTGTATCATGGATCTACGGATTTATCGTTCAATTACGAGAGTTATCCAATACTACTATACCATAAGGTGTTATTTAAAAACAAAACTGTCAAATTTACGTGTTAAAATTATGTTGATATTGAATATAATCGATTGGTTTCGATAAATTATCTGATATCAGAAGAGTATGAGGCATTCCACATCAAATCACCGAGCCCATGACCATCACCCTTTTTTTTTTAATTTGTTTATCTGGTAGTACCAACCAGAGAAAGCTCTTTGGAATTTTTTTTCGGACCTTTATCTCAACCCATATAATAAATTTGATCTTTATAAAATTTTACTAAAACTTTTTTGAAATGCTCATAATTTATTCGAAAACATAGATATTAAAAAATAATAGCAGGTAATTTTGTTGGTATTTAATCTTAGTTTCATAATTAAAAAATTTTTTAAATATGAAAACAGATTTCAAAATAGAAAACAGAAATATGAAACAAATTTAAAAAAATCAAAAAAGGTGATGGTCACGGGTTCTGTGGTTTGGTGTGGAATGCCCCATATATATGTCAACTTTTGTAGATTTTTGAAGAACAACCATTTCGATGGTTTCCGTTCTACTCCTAAATAGTAAGAACAAATGACACGATGCGATTCGGAATAAATCTTAAATTATCACCCGTCATGAAATGTGGTTTATAAATAAATGTACTTATATGTTAGAAAATTAACGTACCTATTTATTAGAAAATTAGTCATCTTTGTAACTTAAATTACAATAAGTTTTGATAATAAATTTTAAATTTGCCATTTTGGTCCATTTTGGTTATTCGCTAGCTGAATCGTCATCTGATGCAAAATTCTCTTCAGCCACGTTTGGCTCTTCACATTGCTGTTGGTTTTTCAAATGGTTATTCCCTTTCCTTTTTTGGTTATGTCGATTGCCCTTCAATTTAGCAGCTAGGAACTTCCTTCCATCTTCATGGCTTGTAAAACCATCAGTCGGAATTTCCTTCGTTTGTTGAAGGGTAAAGCATACATCTGTTTCGATATTTTAAATAGTTTCTATAAAAAATTATTCAAAATAGCCTCTATTTATATGAAATGGTATTTAGAAACTTTCAAATATTTTGAAAAAAAATTTGACACAATTCTTTCATCAAATTGGCGATCCGAACTACCGATGGTGGCGCGATCGTTTATCCAATTGGTTTAAAATTTTCTTTTCTTAATGAAAAAAATAATTACAGAAGTTCATAGTTTATATTACAAGTACACTATTTTAAATATTTTTTCTTCCCATCCACCTCGCTTTAGCTTAATGTATTCAAAAGATTCAATTATTTATGCAAATTTTATCCCAAAATTATGCTTTTTTTCCACACATTTTCGATATTGATCAAAAATGAAAAAGAAAATAAACTAAAAAATTGAAACTGAGAAAAATTTAACCGTTGTACTTGATGAATCTATGAGTATAAGATTAGATAATGTGAGCTAAAAAAAATGGCCTATTACAACGGCCAAATTTTTTTAAGTTTACATTTTTTGGTTTATAATTTTTTTTTCGTTTGGTGTTTTTATTTAAATTTTTATGATCTTCATTTTTCTAGTCTCAATTTGTTTTTGTGATGTTCTGTCTTTATATTTTTTGCGGTTGCAATTTTTTGCTTCCAGTTATTTTTTTTTTTATTTTGTTGAATAAATGTACTGGTCTCTAGTTTTTTTATTTTTTACAGCATTCATGTCGTATTTTAGGTTTATAAATACTTACCAATGAGTCCCTTAATTATTTTCTCAGGAATTTTTATTTGTCCTTTTCGTTTAGTCATCTTATTATTCGACAGTACCAATTTTTTCTGTTCTTCTGCCGTCCAATAATTGTCTATCAAATAGTTCAATCTTCGGCGCAAATTAACAGCTCCGCAAGCTTTTATCAATACCGATTGTTTGAAAACTATTCCGCGTACTAATTCGACATTCTCATTATTTCGTACCGTACTTAGATCCACTAAAGGTTCTACATGAGGAGCCTTCTTTGTTTTTATTTGTTCTGCTATCATATCTTTTCGGATTGATTTCAACATTTTTCCAATATTCGTTGTTACTTGAATCAACTATAAAGTAAATTATATGTTACAAAATAATACTCGTCGCAAACACAACGTTGATTGTGGGTCTCAAATAAAATGTTTGACAATAATTTGTAGATATTATGAATGTTTTTCAATGCTGTTTTACCTCCTCCACCTTACATAAGTTTTTGCCCGTACGTGCACGATTACCACAACAACCATCATCCTCTTGTTCCTCTGTACACTCAGAATCGTATTCGGCAGTCTCCGTGAGAGTCTTTAATGATTTTAGGGTAGTTTCATTTTTACCGGTGTTGCCTGTGCTCCTTGCTTTCTTTTACGTGGAAACAAGTATGCATATATTAATCTCATACTAATCGATTCATTGTTATTCACTATATAAAACGTGTATGTCGTTTTGCACAAGCAGTTACTGTTGAAATAAACCATTGTACTAATATCATTATTCAACGATCTTACGTTGATTAGACCACTGCGGCATTATTAAACTTTCCAGACGTCACTTGTAATTTTTCCTATTCTATTCTACCTTATTTATAAACCTTCTTATATTCAATTTTACCTTTTTGACGATAATTGTCCTTTGTGTATTCCCGGTTTCCATCGGTAACCCTCTACATTCAATTATATTATGGTCGTTTGCGTTTCGACATGATGTCGATGGACATGATTTTGATGTCCCCTCTTTAGGATCAAATTCGTCGTAAAAATTTTTGTCCTGTGCATATACATGTTTGCGATACATTATTTTCAACGGATTACCACACATTTATCGAGCAAAGTGACATTGTTGAATGATTCAGATGTCCGTACACAGGGTCCCCATACACATATGCTGTGTATCCATTCCGAAGCACTGTAAGGACCTCCTCAATTTCATTTTTACCTTTGAGACAATTTTTTTGTTGCGTACTTTTTTTTCCATCGATGCTACTTTCGGTACAATTTCTTTGACGATCGTAGTTTTATCATACGATATCGATGCATTCTGGGTCTCTCTGTCATCATCAATTAAGTCATACAAATCTTCTTCCTACAAATTTACTAATTTTCAATTAATTCAAATGTGTTCAATTTTATTTCATAACGTCGATCTTGGTATAATTCATCCTTTATCGGATTCCAACATGTACAATGAAGGAAAGACGAATATTCTCATGACTTTACTATATTTTGTACAATTGCTTTTATTTATTACCTCCTTTTTACCCAAGTATCTTTTTCCGTCGCATTCCTTGTTTTTCAATTTAGCTTTCGTTTTTGTTTTTTTGTCTCGAGGTAATCTGCAATTTTTATTCGTCCGTTCCTCGCTCATTTGTTTATTTGAACCCATTGTTTGAATCACTTGCTGTACCGAGGTTATTACGTTTCTATTCGATTCCGTTTGTTCCTCACCACTGCTTGACTCGTTGCACCAAGTCGTAATTTCTCGAGCCTCCCGACGTAGAGATTTATCTTTCTGCAAATCATCATTTTTGTTCATACATATTCATATTCAATCTTACCAAATAATTTTAATCATACATTATTATGGTTTAATAGTTTACATTTTGATTAACATTACAGTCTGTTCCCACAGAATTCCGCGATGGGTCCATTGGGAATTCTAATTTGAATCTTCGCGGGCCTCCTTTCCGGATCGGAGTTTCATAAGCTTTTACTGCTACCTTTAAATTTGTTAAATCGTTAACGTTTTACAATTTCAGAGCTCGAAGCTGATATAACAGTATACCTTTTCATTAGCCATACAGGAATTCGTTGTCGCATACTGTCTTTGGCTCATCATGAGTACGCTTTCACCCTTGCGTAATATTCTTGTTTCAGTAACAGTTGGTTTTTTAATGGGAGCTACCGTTGAAACATCTTCGTGAATCTGTTTCGTTAAGTACCTCAAACTCATTATTATTGTTATTTAACCTTTTATTAACCTTTCGTGCATATTATAAGATTTCTTTTCTATTTTTAAAATCCCTTCACATCAATTTTTATTTTTATTTCAATTTATTGACAATTTTTGACTATTCGTACGCTACGGTAATTAGCTACCGATTGTATTTTGATGTAGATAATTTGCGCTTTCTAATTTTCTTTTTCATAACCAATCTACTTCAAGGTTCACCTGATATCGTAATTTTTTGGCCGTAATTACAAATATTCTTTCTTACGCGTTGCAATTGAGTCTCGATGTCGTTTTCAATGTTGTCACATTCATCCCTGACTGCCGTCTCGCCAGCGCTCTTATCGGTAACTCTCATATTTGCGTTTGTGAGTTCCGTATACTCTTTCAACTCTACGTGTATTCTTCCGCCTATTATATTTTGGACCTCGTTTGTGGACGCCACGACATGAACCTGCTTTTTTGATTTCGATATTAATTCAACATTAATCATCATATGCTTAACTCTATTCTCCTATATTATTCCATTCTTCATTAATTTTGAAATCTCGTCAACTCCTACTACGTACGTAATGATTTTCCGATATCACTCTACTTACATCGTCAAGTTTTTCCATTAAGATTTCCTTCTCACGCATCGCTTTATAGTAACCGTTCCCATCATTGGGATTATCGTTGTCTTCAATAGCTTTTTGACTTTCCACAGCGAATGTCAACCTGGTTTTTTGAACCTTGTCATACTCGAATGGTGTTTCGTCTACCGGTATCTGTTGATTGGTTCCAAGATTTACAAGAACACGTCAGCTCTCAACATATTATTTCCTTGCACTTATTTATTTGTGATTATTGGCATGATTAGTTCTGCATTGCGAGTGATAATGGATTACAAAAACAGGTTATTTAATATTTATACACTCACTTCAACTGACGATTCTCTACATTAGTATTTTTCTTCATTTTCAATTCGAATTTTTTATATATGAAAGTATTTTGACTATGTTGAATATTGAATTGCTAAATGAAAATAGATATCGAATTGAAATATTGATACATTTGTATTATTTATAGAATAGCATTATTTTTTATTACTATACTGTAACGATAATGCCTGTGGAAATACTTTCTAAAAGTAAAAATTACGTTTCACTTACAGAATTATGCTTTTTCAATGCGTGTCCATCATCGTGGATTGATAAAACTTTTTCATTGAGGTGATTCAAGTCACGGTTTGCCTCATTGAATATTTGGTCTTCCATACTGGTTTCTCGTCCCTCCCTTCCATTGACGATATCATCTGCTTTTTTTTCGCAGTAAATTGGTATCTGTACAATTTCAAAATTAAAACACATATTTACGTTGTTTCCCGTTCTTCGGAATGGCCATTAAATTATCGGAGATAATATTAGTGATTATCTCAATGCAGTGATGATATGCGCATTTCAATAATTGTTGAACATGTACGGTCTCCACATCATCCTTTAGTTACACTTACATTGGTTTCGTTTGTATTATTGTCGTCATTACTGTCATCGTCGTCGTCAGATGAAGATGCAATTCTCAAAATTTTTTTCCATTTACGAGGAGCCAACGGTTCCTTTAAATTACACAGTTTTCCTGTAAAAACGGTTTAGGCGGTTTCGTCTATCTAACGTATGAAACATCATACCAGCGGGTATGTTTCCATCAACAAACCTCTTCCATACTCTCGTCATCCTGACTCCGTTCATCGTGGACTGAATGACGTTGTAATTTTAAGGCCTGGCGGTTCTCCTTGTTTATCTACGGAATGAATACAAATTATGTTAATTGTTACATCTATTTCCATTTCCATTGCACTTTAAATAGATTTTATTTTATCTTTACCGGTAATATTTCTGTAAAGTCATAGGTCAGTTGTTTTTGTGTAAGGATTGACGTTTTTTTCAAGGTTTTACGCGTGTTCTGAAAATAATAGTGTTATTGACATGAAATTTTGATCCTTCTGACGTTTTTATTTTGCACTGAGTTGATGCAACGGTCGATAACATTTTTATATTACGAGTATGTCACTGAGCTTTACTCTTAACTTAAATGTACTGAAACATAATTATCTCCGTTGGCAAAACATGCGGATATCATAATAAGATCCAAATTGTTGATGCCTCTTTTCGAAAATTTCATGTGCGTCATAGCAAACTTCTAAACAGCAGTATTTCCCCAAAGTTATGCTTGCAACAAGTTAAATGAAAATCGCCTCAGATGCTGTAGTTTTATGACACTGAAGTTTGCAACGTTGAAGTCCAAAGAAATGATCTGAAAAATCTCTCTAACAATTCCAGTAATTCTCCAATTCTGTTACCTACCTAATTTGGAATTCATAGTTACTCAGTTCATATCAATGATTCGTGAAATAAAAAAATGGTGAATCATATATGTTTTTTTCGTTAATTTCGTTGGTCTCCAATGTTGCAAATTTCAGCATCGCGTAATTTTTTTTAGACTAAGCCATATCACTTTTCTCATTTTTTTTTGTAATACCCGTTGTAGATTGTTTCATAACTTACGTCTTTTTGAAGGCATTTCTTCCTCAATCCCGATCTCGATAATTCTTCGTCATTGTTCCGAGTGGTTTTTTCATTGACAGATATCAGTGCTGGACTATACTTGATCACTGGGGACTCCTCTAGAGGTTTCTTCTTAGGAATTCGCCTAGCACGCTCGAAGGTATTCCCATTTTCGTTTTCATTTTCCTGTGAATCTATAGTACATCAGGCGATACAGATCTATCCTCCAGGAGATGTTTTCAATATTTCCACCATAGTCATTATGTATTTTATTATATCAATATAATATACATTTCTCACTCACCAAGACACTTTATCACGCGAATCCTTTCATATCCGCCTTTTTCCTGATTGCTTTCATTCGGTTGACGAATTCTAAGAGAGTGCTGGTTCATCGGGTTTCGGAAGTATTTTTCAATCGTTTCGTCTGTACCTCTTGAAATTTTTTTACTTTTAGCATCTTGTAAGAATATCTCATTCGCCCGGGCTGTTATTCCATTGCACCCTTCTCTGTCGATGTATTCTATTACGTATTCCTTATTTTTGTTGACCACTAGTTCCTGAAATGTTAAGAGCGGAGTATTTTTTAACTTACACGCAATATGGTTTTTTGATTACATATCTAACTACGTTGATAAACTTCATAGTTTTTATTCAATAACACGATCATCGCGTTCAAAAGATAAGAGGATCTTAGTTCCTATCATCATATAACTTTTGAAGCATCTCAACATTTTTCATTACAGAGTTTTTTAAATTATTATCTACATGTTTCATCCTTATATCATTAGAGCGAGACTAAATTTTTTTTTCCAGTTTGACTTATCACTAGTATTCAGAAGTACTTACATGTATATTTGCACTTTTTGGTTGACCGTCCACGATATTTATATTCTCATCATTAGTCGACATTTTCTCCATATCGCCTTTGGTTATTTCCTTCAACTTAAGAACACTACACACCTTCAATAATATTTGCTGGCACGAAAATATTGATGGGAATGGCTGTCAATTTTATTGAACGTGCGGATTTTGTTTCAATTGACTATCTAACTGTCAGTTAACTATCTGTCAGATAGATTTTACCGGAAAGTTTATCGATCACTTTTTCTCCAGCGTTGTTCCGCGAAATTTATTTCAAAGATCGGTAATAACCTAGCAATATATTGCGATTGTTATATATGCTTGAGACTCTGTGTTCATGTGTAATCAAATTACTGCGCACGATTCGAAACTGCAGTTACCATTTCCGTGATGCATAACGCAATATTGCCTTTCACAATCGCAACATGTAAGTACGATATAAACTATAAAATGAAACTTATTATGAGAAAGTTAATTGAATGCCGCTTCCATATCATATCCGTATGTCTCATTCACACTACCATAAATTGAAGGATTTTCACATAAATCATTCATTACGAACTTATTCGTTTTGTAATAGATCAATGTAGAATCGTAACAGCGTCACCGGTAAAGATGACAGAGATTCAGGGATCTCATAATTCAAATATACATAGTACACTTATAATCTCCACTATGATCGTGCCATGGTGGGTGTTCATTTTATCTGTTGGTTAAGCGAGTTACCACTCTAAACCACGTTGGATAAAACAGTGAACAGGAGTTGATTCCTATTGAAGTAAGCCATGCATATTCTCTTAGATCTTGTGCGTATACGTGTTGTCAAGACAACTTGTGTTGTTTATTCAATTTTTTGCGAGCAGTATATTAGGTAGTTGTTTCTCAGACAAGCTATAGAATAAGTGTGAGGCTCAATAAAATTATTTTTAAAATGAATGACTTCAATTCTCCTCGTCTGTTTTGTGAACGCTTTGTAAAGTCTTATTAAGCGAAACTGTGAGACGAATCCAAAAATTTCAACGAAGTGAATGTGTACCTCCTGTGAACTGGACCGACGAATTTTGGATCTTTTTTGAGTCACTACCGTGACTCAAGATATTGTTGGATAAAAATCGAGGTTTGTCGTCATATATTTGTTTAGATTGGTTATATAAAAATGGAAATAAAAAATCCGTGTAAATTTAGCCATTTTTTTTTAATTCTAAGATATTTCCTATTTACCAAATTCAAAATCGTAAAAACGGTTATGACTACGCTTACACGGCGCTTTTTTCTGATTCAGTAATGTCTGCAGTAGTAAATAGAAGTGTTAAAATGTGTGTGTTGAAAAGCGTGTAATTTTTTGAGTCGCTACGGCGACTCTAGATATCGTCGTATAAAAATCGAGGTTTGTCGTCACATATTTGTTTTGATTAGTTAAATAAAAATAAAAAATACGTGTAAAATTGGCCCGTTTTTTTAAATTTCGAAATATTTCACGTTTCCCAAATCCAAAATCGTAAAAACGATTTGGATTTGATTTGATAAAAACGACGACCCTTTCAATAATATTGCACAATAATGTTATATGATGTATTGGACGCGTTCAATTTAAATTTGCTTAAACATCTGTTTAATCATTGACGAATGTTTCAATACTACCCTTACACGTTGAATAATATTGTTCAATCATCTATATTGTGCAATATTATTGAAGGTGTATGGCCACCTTGTTCTGGCAAATAAGTAACGCCCTATATTGTAAATACGCGTATCAAAATGCGTATAAACGGTATTTAACACTTGGATTAACTAGCTTAAACTCAGATTAATGTTAAAGAAAACGGACATTATATTTTTTTTTGAGGAAATACTTATCATCAAGTGCAGCATTTTATTTTGAATAGAAAAATTTTAATGTTTTGACCATCCAATTATTTAGTTTATTTAATATTTATTAGACGCAAGAGAGCAAATAATCGTTGAGATTCTTTAATAATTCGTAAATATTTGACAAAAGATTAAGTGTTAATCTCTTGTTGCCAATTCCGTGGGGCAAAATTGAAATTTGTTGAATTGAGTTAAGGTCCGCTGAATAATAGGATGTTTTTTTTGTCTGTGAAAGAAGACAAAAAACAAGCGAGACTTCATAATGTTTCCTTCGAATGTACAAAATGTACAATTGCCTTACATCGAATTTCTCACTGATGAACTTCTTGACGATGAAGACAACAAAGTTTCAGAAGCTTTTGAAGTTATTCGGAACGCTTTCAAACGTAAGAACTCTCAAGTGTGACTCAACTATAAAAAATGTTTTGTGATGACAACTAATCTTATTTCCAGAAGCACAACAACGAACTCGAACAATAAAAAAAGCGTACAAAGATTTGGAATCTATAACTTCAAATTTACTTAAAAAATTTGAAAACAAGGAAACATCGGCAAAGAATGAGGCTAGGAAACCGCTTGTGGAAAAAAATTTAACATGCTTTAATTCTTCATCGCTGCCAAAATCTCATCACTGCCGGAAAAAAGACTTGACAACAGAACGTGATCTTGATTACAATTTGGGCAATTTATTCGACGAGAATTATTTGTCGAAAAAACAAACTTTCGATCAAATTGAAAAACGAAATAAGAAAAATAAATTTCTAAATTCAACGAGGCAGGATCAACGGTCGACTTCTACTCCGAATGAAGAGATCAAATTTGGTCTGGCTAAAAAAAAGGTCGACGCTGTCACTTTAAAAAAGGAGGATTCTATTATCGTCATTCCAACTGCAAGTCAAATTGACGAAACTTCTCCCTCACTGTTCGACGACGAAGATGATGATATTTTGATGTATTCCCAGGATTTTGTGAACACTTGTACGGAATACACAGCTGTAGATGACTCATCTTTACGAACGGATAAAGAGCAGAATCTTGGAAAGATAAGAAAAAAACATCCCGTTCCCAGCAACTTGAAAACTTCACAACGCGTTCCTTTCAAAGATTCCATAGATGCGACTTTTTTCACACCAACCGAAATTGATGTTCTCAGATACGATTTGAAGGACAAACCGCCTCGGAATGGCTGTTCAAAAGTCACAGATCCTCGTGGAAATTCTGATAGAGTTCGACCTTTCAGAAGAACATCTAACAAAAATTCCGAAAATTTATCTGTAAACTTTCGTAATTTGATCAGAAATATCTCAGCATCAAACAGCTCACCGCAAAAAATAAAAAACAGTTCACAATATGCTCGCAAAGGTGTCAAGCGAAATGTGGCAAAAAAGAACAAATTGCGTGGTTGGGACTGTGCACAGTGTGAAAAGGTTAGTAATTTTTACTTTTTTTCATAAAAAAATATTAGAATCATTTTCGAATATTAATTTTTTTTTTTTATATTATTGATTTCAGTACTATGCAAATTTGGATTTATCAGATATCGAAATTCAAAAACGTAAAGACAAGTGTTCTCGTCACAGATCCAACTTCAATCCGCGATATTCAACTCCGCCAGGTTTCTGGAACCCGGAATTCCCAGATTCTCCCAATTTCTGTGACAGCAGTGATAATTAACGCGATCTATCCGTTGTTCAATTGGTAAAAATCCTGCTGCACGTTTTATTCCGAGTAGGTTGATATTTGAAAAAAAATATTAGTTCCACGCTATTTTCATTTTCAACACTCCAGAATTTAACGTCCCGATGTAGAGCGGAATCATTAAGACGTTAAACAGTGTGGATGTGCGAGTTCTTGGAGTTATTTCGAAGTTTAGTAAAATGAGTCCTGAGGATTGGATTCATATGACAAAATTATACGGAAATGAAAATGATTTATATCATACTCAGTTGCGGAAAAAATCCGTTCGTTAATCTATAACCCCAAATTTTTTTTTTAATAACAATTATGTCTCATAATTACAAAAATCATGCCTCAATGTTTTTATGTCAGAGAATCAAAATAAATACTCAAAAACATTTAATTAGGAAATGTGTCAAATTCTATTAATTATATTTATCATTATTTACTACTACTGATTTCCATGATTTTACAGGTGACTGCTCAAATGACCAATGTGCTTGTCTCTAGTTATTTTATAGCATTCATGCTGTATTTCAGGTTTTTTGTTCATACGGATGATGATATTGAATAGAATGATTGGTAGTGAGAGTATGTCATAATATTATCAATTTTTATATTTTTCTCCAGATAAAAATTTTTGAAAGTACCTTGAAATTGTCGCATAAACTCAGAATAAAGTATCGTGACGATGGAGGTAAGGACGATAAGAGAAGTCGCGTACCGAAGTCACAGAACAGTGCAGATGAAGAGAAAGGCTTATGAGGAACTGTTTTTCAGTACGTGCCAAAGATTTCCTATGGAGGCAGAATATCCCCAATATCAATTGATACCGGTAAGATACGAAAATAAAAAATTGTTAAAAATTTTGTGATGTCATCAAATTTTCAAACGGCCCTCACGGACAAACTATTTCAGCAAAATCTACTTGTATCGATTTTTTAAATATTTTTTTCTTTCTATTGGTCCTTGTTGCAAGCGAATCTGTTCAGCCTATCTTAAGATATGATAATTTAGTGAACTAAAGTGCAACGATTTGAGAAAAATTCAATTTCAAGAGACTGTCATTACAACATTGTTTTATAGCGTACTTTTCACTACCCTTGATTTTTCGTTCATCAATGGTTTCGCTTTGTTTTTTTATTCTTCATCAAGTCAAATCCGAAATACTATGTTAGTTTTTTCTTCGAAAATAAATGATATCCGTAAACAAACTTTCAAAAATTATGAGCAACACTTGGTACTAAATATTCGCGACTCCAGTTAAAAACTCTTCATGAAGTCCAAATGTTTTATTCTCCAAACAAAAGTGATATATATAGGAATTCTTTTAAAAAATAAAAATTACCAAGTATCAAAAGTTCGTAACTTAATTTGCAAAATATTAACCTTTTAATGAGGCAAATTTTTATATTGGAATCAACCCTTTTTTTTTCATAAAATTTGTGCTTAATATTGATGAATTTTTCAAGTAGAGTGGACCAAGCTAGTGGTCGATATTTCGACCAGACTCATCATTTAAAGATTAAAAAACGAAATGAATTCCAAAAGTAAACAAATTGAATTTTAAAAAAATATTGGAAATGGAAAAGAAAATTTACGTCGCATGTTAAATTTTTACTCTTCAAATTGATGAATCAAACTTGCCGAAAAATAATCGAAATCGTAAATATCGTTTGCAATAAAAAATCAGGAGCTTTTAATTAATGCCTGCATTGGTTGGTATTACTGACGTGTATTGTTATTTATTATTACGGTTGATCGAAGTTCTGACGGTTCTGGACCGGTGTTGAACTGCAATACCAATACGAAAACTTGGCGTACATGGTTAAGTAGAGGAGCCTGGGAAAATATCGAATCGATCTAGAGCCGCGATAGTGACTTAAAACACGTACATTCATGTTTAAGCTAGTCGGTCCCAGAGAATTTACAGGAGCCATCGTATTTCCGATAGTTTTCAAAATTTCTTTGCTTAATTGAAAAATAATAACACAAGTTTAGAGGATATCGCGAGTTTACATATTTGTTTTTTTTCTATCGATTGCAACCTCTTGCAATTTTATAATTTAACGCATTCAAAAGTTATTCATTATTTAGTCTTTAACTTCATCAAAAAATTGTGTATTTTTCGCACACAGCTTTAATTTTATATGTGTTTTAGCGACTCTAGGTATATTCTGGTTCTGTAACGTATATGTCCGTAGTACTTGACTGTATACTAATATTTCTTTCATTCAACATTTCTACATGCTACATAATGACGGATGATATGAGGCTATTGCTACAGATATCATGATATATGTTCGTGGATAATACACGACTATATAATTAGATATTTTTCTTCCGACTTTTGTATCGTGATCGTGATCTAAGAGCTCACCGATGTGTTTTTTCCATCGCCATCGTGCATTTATTATTGTTTTAGTCGTATTTTAAACTCAGATTTGGTATTTTATTTTTTAATTAGTGTAAAAAACACATTTTTTCGTTTTACGGAGAGAATGATTAAGAGTCACGGTAGCGATTAGGTCAGTACTACAGATATCGTGATATGTCCTTGGATTCCCATTGTGCGTTTTTTACAGTATTAGTGGTTTTTTCAACTCAAATTTTGGAATTTCACTTTCATTCTAATTTTTTTGGACTCAATTTGTTTTTGTAATGTTCTTTCTTTGTATTTTACGTGGTGAAGATTTTTAACGTCCAATTTTAATTCTTTTATAATTTTTTTGTTCATAATCCGATATGCTTGACAACTTTTGCATCTATTTGACAACGTCTTCTTGCTCTAATTAAAAGTCTTATAACCCATTATTTTTATAATTTAGACGAACGATTCTAAGCTGCGTAAACAGGATTTTTGTTTGCTATGGAAACACAATACAGGTGTATATTTTGATTGAATAGAGGAAAGAGATCGAGTGAAACATTAAACTTTGGGAGTAAGTTTTAGTTCGGTGGCTGGGAATGTAAATTTAAGGATAAACGATGAATGGAGAGAATAATCCAGGGTATTAAAGATATATGTAGAAGGAAACGACTGCAGGATAGATAATGGATAAAAGATTATATATGCAGAAATGTAACACGGTTAACGATGGTTCTTTTTTCAATGCATTGCGACATGCTACTACTTTGCGTGTGCATGTGTCAACTGTTGGTAAGAACAACGAGACAGTTCTTCACCGAGCTTTTATACTTAACCATGCACGTTAAGTTTTTGTTTGCAGTCAGAACTCAGATTAACCGCAACGAATAATGATATATGGTTGGTAATACCAACCAATGCAGGCAAAAGCATTAAACGAAGCTTTTGATTTTTGGCTGTAAGCAATAGTGACGATTTCGATTATTTTTTGACAAGTTCGATTCATCAATTTAAAGAGTAAAAATTTTAATGCGATGAGATTTTTTTCTTTTGAATTTCCATTTTTTTTAAGTTCCATTTGTTTACTTTTGGAATTCATGTTTTTAAAAATATTTTGTAGTTGAAAATTGAAAATTTTAATACTTAGTTTTACTTACTGAAAATATTGTTAAGAGAGTAAACTCAAATCGAAACTTCCGCGTATTATTTGTTGTTAAAAGACAATCGATCTATCGGATAGCACGATCTATCGATCGAATACGTAATAAAGCTTCTACTTTTGGTTGAACTTTACAACCAACCACATGTCTTTTATTCCACTGCGAAATATCCTGTCCTATCAAGTACTCCTACTACAGATTCATAATACGCAATAATGAGGCAAATGTTGGAAATTTTGAAAATATTGTCGAGATTGAAAAATGTTTGTTTTAAGGTACAAGTGAGCGATAAACAGCCAGTAAAGGTTTCATCAACACGAACGACGCAAAAAATATCCGGAATCGGTGAAACGATCAAGGAGCTACAGAATAGTCGCGACAAAAATTTGTCGAAGAGCAAAAATAACGACAATCACCTGAGCGACGAAGAAGAAAATATCAATGAAATGTATAGGAGCGATGTAGAGTCTAGTACTAACGAGGATAGTGATAACGATGAAACATGTCAAGTAATGAATGGCGGTAGAAATGAATTCGAAAAACGTTATTTAGGTAATTTCAATAGTAATGTTGCTAATAACGATAATGACATCGAAAGCGAAGAGAGCCAAGATGAAACGGGTTTGTTCGAAGTAACCGATGATAGCTCGGACGATGAAAGCGATAGGGATCAAAATAACCAATACAATGTTGAAAATGTCGATGAGAACAGTGATGTTGATGTGAATGAAAATTGCCACGCTGAAGCGACGCCATTGTCAGTAAAACGAGGAAAAATAGTGAAGTTAAAGAATAACGTCCGCGAGGATTCTATTCTTATGTGCATAATTGCAATAGCTGTACGACACTGCCTAAATCTGATAACGATAATAACATTATTGAAATATATTGGAAAGATATTACTAAGTAACACCATACCAAAGTCAAAACGGGCAATGTGGAGGAGGTTAGGAAGGAATGAAGATATTTTCCAAACCCGTCACTTGTATTGTCGAAAATGTCTTGACATAATCGGAAGGAGAAAAACACCAGTAAAAGATTGTTTCTGTAAAACTTCAGGGCCGGAGAAACCGTTGAAAACGGTAGGATTCTTTGTCATACTAAATTTGATAGAACAAATGACAAGAATTTTCTCGATTCCCGATTTCGTTCAACTTCTTAGATATCCGCAAAATCGTAAAAAAAAGTATCATGACGGAATAGAGGATATATACGATGGAATTATGTACAAAGACATGCAAAAACCA
Source organism: Venturia canescens (assembly GCF_019457755.1). Lineage (NCBI taxonomy): Eukaryota > Metazoa > Arthropoda > Insecta > Hymenoptera > Ichneumonidae > Venturia > Venturia canescens. The sequence goes on from NC_057428.1 coordinate 9,245,175, forward strand.
GGACGTTTCTTATGTAACAAATGGAATTTTTCATTGACCATCAATACCGACGGGTGTCAGGTCGCGAAATCCTCGAGAGTCAGTGCCTGGCCAATTCTCCTTTCCATAAATGAACTTCCGCCACATGCACGTAAACGTTTTATGATATTGGCGGGAGTTTATGTGGATGGTAAACACCCTGATTTAAACGCGTTCATGAGACCCCTTGTTGAACAGCTGCACGTGTTGTACAATACCGGTATTGCGTGGAAACCAAACGGAGTTGATACGGTTTGGAGTAAATTCATAACAACAATCTGTTGTGTCGATTCCGTTGCGCGAAGCAGTGTTCTAAATATGACGAGATTTAATGGTAAATTCGGGTGTCCCATTTGTTACATGAAAGGACGAAGTTGTGAGCATAAACTTGATTGGGTATACCCAGCTGGGCAATTCGAACTTCGTACGGATGGAGAAATGCGTGCTGATATGGAAGCAGCGATGAATAGTAAGAACAGGGTCCGGGGATTTATTGGAAACAGTATTCTTAGATACCTCCCAGAATTTGACCTTCATAAAGGGGTAGTTATCGATTCAATGCATAACATGTGGCTCGGCGTAGGAAAAAAATTTACGCTACTAATACTTAATGCTAAAACAACCGATCCCTGGTACGTTCGCAGCAAAGATAGTTTAGAAAAGCTTATTAACGAACGGCTCACAAGGATACGAACACCAAGCAAAATTGCGAGAAAACCGCGAGGGATTGAAAATTGCAATGTGTGGAAGGCGAATGAATGGCGGAATTGGGTTTTATATTATAGTGTCCCATGTCTAGTAGATTTAATCGATGATGAATATTTTCGTTTATTTTGCTACTTGTCCGAAGCAGCGCACATTTTAAATGATGAATCTGTTGATATGCAACAAATCAGCAAGGCTCGAATTCTGATAGAATTTTTCGTAGAAGACTATGAAGTATTAATGGGATTGAAAAACATGACGTACAACTTACATATTCTCAGGCACGTTCCAGATTGCGTTACTAACTGGGGCCCACTCTGGACCCATAGTGCTTTTATATATGAAGATTACAACCGACAAATAATGTTATCGTTAAACAGCCCAGTCGGTCGTCAATTGCAAATCATGAATTTCTATTTGTTGAAAGATTATATACGCAATATCGGTAACGACGCGATCCCCGTAGACCCAGAGGATAAGCAGATGATAGAAGATATTTTAAATATCGGTATAAAAAAAAAAGAGTCGCCTTACGAGGAGTATCGACATTATAAAAACTTTGAAGGACTTGGGAATCCCATTGTCCGTGAACCTTCTGCTATAGAAGGGGACATTATGATAAAGAAAAACCTAACATGTTATGACGGAAAATTGAATACATATAAAAAAGCAACAATGCGAGGTCTGACTTGCGTTAGCGAAGAAGGTGATAATAGAAGAACGCTAAATTGTGACAAGTACATATTTACAATTCAGGGATTTTTCGCTAGAATTGATACAATTGCTAGTTTTGTAAATCACAATAACTTGGCGACAAATGGCGCATTCGTTACTTATTTCAAAAGTACTGGGAATAATTGCGGAGCGGGTCATTTACACGAGTTGGTTGAATCAACAGTAGATTTTATGACAACTGAAAACAAATTTACACCTGCTATTGTAATTAAAGTGAGTAATCAAATGTATGGTGTTAAAATGACAAACATATGGGAAACAGATTAAATCAAAAGATTCAATACGAAGCAGAGACGTGAATAGAATATTTTTTTTTGTTGTTGGTACCATAGAAGTGTCGAAAAAGGTTTAAAATTGGTACAAATATCTTTAAGTGACCATAAAACTCATATAATATCAATGGTAATCGTAATGGAAATGGTAATTGTGCTCGAACAGTTTCGTATTGGCGAAACCAATATTAAGTACCAAAGCCAATCAATTTTACGAGTAATATAACTTGAAACCATTTGTTCCATAACTACATTTTATATACTTCGAAATTCTTCTATAATTTTCATTACAGTTTGAGTATCTGGTAACACTCGCCATTAAACAAAAAATACAAGTACAATACTTTGAATATTAGAAAACAAAGAAGCATGACTATCGACGATTTGTGCGAGTAAATATTCAATGGCTTGAAGATCTGCCTTTACCAAATTAATTACATAATAAATGTTTGTAATACGAATAAAAATACCTGTTATAGTACGTATAAATATTTGTAAGAATGTATTTCATTCTAGATTAGAAGGTGTACTAGCAGTTTCGCAATGATTTGCGTTGGAATCGAATACCGAATATGCCATGTGCTTCGAATAGTATATATTCCATTCGAAAACTATGTCGTTCACAACCTTTCCAAAACATCAGGCACCAAAGATTACATCAGGTTTCTGAAAACCCTAATGTAATTAATATGGTTCCCCCAGAAAAAGAAGTGCAGTCAAAAATAACTCCATGAACAGACGGTTTAATAAGCCACGATTGAGAATCCCACGAGAAGCTGTCAACCCTGCGTCGAGAAGGTTGATGACCGGCGATCGAGAAGCCCACGAGAAGTTGTCAACCCTGCGTCAAGAGGGATGATGACCGGCGATCGAGAAGCCCACGAGGAGTTGTCAACCCTGCGTCGAGAGGGTTGATGACCGGCAATCGAGAAGCCCAAGAGCAGTTGTCAACCCTGCGTCGAGAGGGTTGATGACCGGCGATCGAGAAGCCCAAGAGCAGTTGTCAACCCTGCGTCGAGAGGGTTGATGACCGGCGATCAAGAAGCCCAAGAGCAGTTGTCAACCCTGCGTCGAGAGGGTTGATGACCGGCGATCGAGAAGCCCACGAGGAGTTGTCAACCCTGCGTCGAGAGGGTTGATGACCGGCAATCGAGAAGCCCAAGAGCAGTTGTCAACCCTGCGTCGAGAGGGTTGATGACCGGCGATCGAGAAGCCCAAGAGCAGTTGTCAACCCTGCGTCGAGAGGGTTGATGACCGGCGATCAAGAAGCCCAAGAGCAGTTGTCAACCCTGCGTCGAGAGGGTTGATGACCGGCGATCGAGAAGCCCAAGAGCAGTTGTCAACCCTGCGTCGAGAGGGTTGATGACCGGCGATCGAGAAGCCCAAGAGCAGTCGTACACCATCCAGACGGAGAGTTGACGACCGCCGAGTGAGCTTGCGGAGAAGTCGACTACCGTCTAATCTGAGGGTCGACAACCCCCAACAGAAGTGCGCTCGGGTTGTACAACCCTCTATAAACGAGGTCGTTTTTTGAACATTTACGACCCTATTGAAGGGTTGCTGAACCGTCAGGGAGCAAATAATGATGCTTGGCAACCAATAAACAAAATCATGGCAACGAAAACAGGCTTCACATTCATATATCGAAATGTCTTTTTTTGGATCACCGGCCGTAAAAATATCGTCAGAGCGGACTGAAGTTAGCCGAGTCAGCCGGCCACGAAAATTAGTATATTACACTACAAGGACAGAAAGTTTGAAATGACGCGCAGTTCAGGGCTTTCAAACGTCTGCCCGTGTGGTGTATACTATTTTTCTTTACAGCCGGTCGAAAGTACGTTTCTTCCGAAGTGTTCATCTATCGATAGAAGATGTTTTGACCAGCTGCCACTCGCTTCGCTCGTGCCGCAAATGTCGGGGCAGGCATCAATACAAAAAAAAACAGCAAATATAATTACAGTGAAAAAACAACAATAATGAGTTCAAACTTATGCCATTTTTTTTATGTTAGGTTATAAATAACGGAACAAGTATAAATAATCGAACGATACAATTATTATAGTTTAAAGAGAGAGATAGTTTATAGTCTAGTTGTCTGGAAACCGTGTGAATAAGGTTATGTTATCAAAACAGCGCTAAACTGCTACAAGCTACAAGTCCGGATGGTCCGGACTACGGATTACGAAAGTACACACGACAAAAGTTCTCAGCAGCAATATATAATCCGGACGAATAAGCTAATGCTAAATATACGGTAACCGGACAATCAGGCAATGCGTTTAAAGAAAAGTGTGTACTTTCGTAATGTGTCACCGCTTCTGATAATTTATTCCACGCATTTTCATTTTCCGCTACATGCAGTTAACAATTTCTCAATGAATATTTCCCGCTACTATACTTGATAATTTATATGAATATTTGCTTTACTATGCACCTGAAAATAGACCATTGTTTCGGATATTTCATCAATTCGATTACATTAGATATTTTTGTCGTCGCATCGATTTCATCTGGAAGAATAAATGCATGTTATTTGTCCGGACATGTAGCAGTTTAGCGCTGTTTTGGTAACATAACCTTATTCATACGGTTTCCAGACGACTAGACACGGTCTTTCTCAAAAACTGTGTAGGCAATATCGATTTAAACGTCAAACGTCAAAAAAATCACGTCAATAAAACTATGTCAAATCTTTTCGGAATGCAGACAAAATTATTTGCTCCCGCTGAGACAAATGACGCGCATGCAGTTTTGACAGTGCAGAAATGTTGTACTTTCGACCGACTGTAAAGAAAATATATTTAGCGGTCCCTCAAACGACTTTTCTATGGTTTTACCTATTTTGAGGAAAATTATCATGGAAAAATTCTTAAATAGTCATGAAACGTTATGCGAACATAAAATGCACTTTCTTTCTTGAATAGGAGAGAGTAGGGCAAAGTGTAACAGCCAGGCAAAGCGGAACCCCTCTCCCTTCCGAAAATTTATGTGACCAATCTATGACCATGTTTTTTCATTGGAAATCTGCGAAATTTTGTTATTCGGCTAAGATCATGCTTCAAAATCTCAAAATTGAAAAAAAATCTTCTTTTGAAAATTGAATTGATTTTTTTTTTTTACAATCAATAAATTGACCCATCAGCTCAATATGAGCCGTGAAATAGTTGTTATCATTGGAAATATGGATATTTCCAACACATGTGATATATATACAATATTATCTCGTTTACGATAATTTCATGGTACACTAAAAAGAACGTCGGGCAAAAGGACACTATAAATAAAAAACTCTTTTTTCCTCCAATGTTCGGTGCAGTGGATTTCTCGCAGCAGCATTGTGAAAAAAAATCTGCTGGCTAAAGGAGCGTTAGCTTACTTTTATCGTGATGATATGATGAAGAGAATTCTTTAATATATTGTTTGAATGTAAAAGGTAAAGGAGAATGTAAAAGGAATGTATTTATTGATTCATCAAAAAGAAGTCTCAAAGCTGTTCTACTCCATAACGGGAACACATACGCACCCATTCCAATATAGCACACTCGATCAAGCTGAAAGAGACTTATGAAAATTTACAGATTGTATTGGAAAAAATAAAGTATTCGGAACATCTCTGGCAAGTTTGTGGTAATCTGAAAATTGCAACAATAAAAAATCCCTGGAAACAGGAAACAACACTATGTTCAGAAAGAGTGGCTAACGAAAACGAACTTCGATCCCGGTAGTAAAAACACCATACGAGTACCATTAATTGATTCGCCAAAATATCTGCTACCACCATAATATATAAAGCTGGATCTTATGAAGCAGTATGCCAAAGCTCTGAATAAAGATGGCAACTGTTTTCAGTATTTAAGAGAAAAGTTTCCCACGATAAGTGAAGTTAAATTAAAAGAGGGGATTTTCGATGAACCTCAAATTCGGAATTTATTTTCAGACAAAAATTTTCTTGGCGAAATGAGTGATATGGAAAAAGCTGCTTGACGAAATTAAAAAAATGTACCTCAAGCCTTCTTAGGAAATACGAAAAGTGAGAATTACCAGAACTTAGTTGACGAGTTGTTGAAAAGTTCAAAAAATTTAGGTTGCTTGATGAATCTTAAACTGCACTTCCTACACTCTCACCTCGACTATTTCCCTTAAAACCTCGGAGATTATAGTGAAGAACAAGGAGAACGATTCCATCAAGATATAAGCGAAATGGAGAGTCGGTATCATCAAGAGAGGTGCAACGTCAACATGATGGCAGATTTTTGCTGGATGCTGAAGAGAGATATAAAGAAAGAAAATATGAAGAGAAAGAGAAATCCACTGCACCGAACATTTAAGGAAAAAAGAGTTCGTTATACAAGAAGAACGGTGTGATGTCTATAAAGTTCTTTTCTCATATTTTCTGCATCACTCTTGCATCTCTTCCAACAAGCACAAAAAATAATGAAAATATATACAAATTCAGCATATCAAATTACATAAAAATCATGCATGATAAAGGTAAAAAAAAAATTTTAGTGCTCAAAAATGCGTTTTTTTTACTTAATATTGTGAAGGTATATAAGTTAAAATAACTCTGCATTTAAATTCACCGCATCAAATTACATAAAAATCATGCATAATATAGGTCGAAAAAAAAAATTTTATCTCAAAAATGCAATTATTTTACAATTTTAGCAGTTTTTCGGAATTTACTCAAAATTGGTGAGTGTAGGTGCTGAACTGGCCCCAAATTCTAATTCAGTGCGTCAAAATACATAGAATTACATGGGTCTAGTCAAAAGTACTGATCACTTTTTTTTGTGTGCCGGTGTAATTTTTCCATTCTTTGATTTGAACACAATTAAAACACCATGCTCAAAGCTTACTCTATGAGGTGCTATATTTTTCATTTTGGTTTTCTCATAGAGTAAGCTTTGAGCATCGTGCATCTTGAGCACCGTACATCTTGAAAAACAACTGAATGACGAGCCATCAGAAAAAACAGTTTGCAACTTTCAATTTTCATCGTTTTTCTATTTACATTGCAATCAAATAATTCCGACAACTTTGCTGAAAATTATAGAGGAAGTACAGACTTATACACAATATCTTACAAAATTTCCAAAAATTGAAGAGGTTAGACGATTTTTTTAAATACTCATATTTTCGTAAAATTCAAAATGTCATAAAATTTAAACCGCTCAACCGATATTTCCCAAACTCAATACCAACCTTCCTATTATGATAGTCTATTTATAAAAAAAAAAATGATTAATAAATCTCTAAATTTTCGAAAGTTAGAGCGTCGACACCATTTTTATGAAAATTTCAAAATGTCTTCATATTCGTATTTTTTTTTCAAATTCTGATAATATCATCAGAGAATGACAAGCTTGTATAGATTAACATCTGTGCAAAACGGTAGCCCTGTATCTCAAACCGTTTTCGAGTTATAAACGTTTGAACACGCGCGCACACACACACACGCACGCACGCACGCACACACACACACACACACACACGCACGCGCGCGCGCGCACACACACACACACACCCGGACATTTTTTCGAGATATGATTTTTCGATGTTTTGGATCATTTTGGGAACGTTGACATTGAAAACTGGGAAAAAAAATTTTTCATCGTCATAAAACTTCCTCTATGAGGAAGCAAAAGTAATGAGAAATTGACCAATCCCGAGTCCATTAAAAAAGCAATGATGATAATTTTTCTCTTATTCATGTGCTCGCAGTGCGTAGTACGCTCGCGTCGCACAGTTTGCGTTGTACTCACTTGTTAAACAAGCGCTGCTTTATGAGTAAATTTCGTGCGACGTACTGCAGGATAGCGCTGTTCTGCGACAGTGCAAAATACAGAAATATTCTTGATGATTTTTATAAAATTCAGTACTCGAAGGCTTTTGGTTTTGCTCATTAGAAATTGAAATTCAAAATTCGGAAGCTCCAGTTCACCGATATAATATGGTGGACAAAATACAACAAGTGTTTTTTTATGATTATAAAACTGGGTACTTAAAAGTTTTTCGAGTAACTAACTACAAATCTGAATTTGAAATTACAAATTTGGATTTAAACAAAATTACAAGACCGTACATTCAATATTCTTAACATTATAATAGGTATTAAAAGAAAATTCTACGGCTGTGGAAAAATTTCCTAGAACATTTATCGGTAAATAAAATATATCTTGAGCTCACGTCAGTCGTGAAAGGTTGAATCGAAAAATTTAATTCACATGACTTGCTACAAAGGAACTTCAATTTCATATAAAATTTTCATTTACGATATCTTTGAAAAATCAGTCACGAAGTAGATTTAAACAGATGTTTTCATATAAAATTCGCTTTGAACAGTAATAGATCGCGGAAATGGTTGACTTGAACGTTTTTTCTCAGAGGACTTTTTTTGCAGCCAATTTAATTTCCCACAAAATCTCACCCACACAACCCCATAATATGAAATCGTTCTGAGAAATAATGATATCAATGAAAGAAAACACCTTTTCAATGTTATTTTAATGGGAAAACTATAAAGCCGATGATGAACCTCTAAATATTGTTTGACAGCGTTCTCCTTTCGCGACAATTTTTTTTTGCCATGCGCATGGGCAGTTAATTTTTTGTGAGGTTTTATACTTTGATATGAACTTCAAAATGTAATTTTTTCGACCCAGGTTGTAGGGTTATTGTAAAGTAACCATTCTTGTAAGAAGTCACCATGCTTATACCTCTCAATTCTCGACGTCAACAATGCTTGCTGTCTTTTCAACAGAAGAGGTATGGGGTTGATTTTCTGAGGTATCGGATGGTAGCCCGCACCAAGCACTTCGTGAAATATTAGATGTAGACACTGAACTATGATATGAAGTAGGACTTTGAACCACCCTCAACCATTCTGCCCCAGCCATTTTGTGACAGCTTTATCTTACTCGACTGAAATTTCATACCACAAAGGATTGCTTGAGCTTCGGCCAAACATAATCCCATCGATCGTACGATCCTTGATGTCAAAGTTCAACCATTCTAATTTCATATATTATGGCTGAGAAATTTCGTGTATAAATAAATGGAAAATTTATACACGAGTATAAATCTACATCGCGTATAAATTTTGTGAAAAGACTAATATTTTTGGATAGGTCAAGTAAACGGATAATTGATCAATGTAGCTCTCCACTCATTAGATTGGCCAATAACGTAACTACCTCGATTTCGAATTCAGATAAGTACTATAATATAAGGTAAGGCCAGTGCTTCAATTAGCGTATAATTACCGTATTGCACGTTGATAAAATCGTGGCTGAATTGTCTCAACGGTTATGTATGCAGCACTAAGCGAACATGATAAAACTAAACTTACAAAGATGCTTCGTAGGAATAGAAAGTTAGAAATGGCCATAAATCAGCTAAACATTTACGTGACAAATACAAATTTCTGTGGTGACATAGTGTGTATGAGGGATTCTCTGTCAAACCGGCCACTTTTTTTTCGACCATCTCAAATCTACTTCATAACTGATTATATCAAAGTACTACTAAACGGCACTCTATGTGAATTTTTTCAGATTTTTAAATTCATAATTTTAGAAAATACCGTTTTTTTTATCAATTCGATATATCTCGGAAACTTGAAGTGACTGAAAAAAAATGTTTTCACATAAAAATTGTAGTTTCGTGTTAGCTTTCGAGTGGATGACTCAAAATAATTTTTACGTTCTGGTAACGATGATTTTTTACGAAAAAAAGGGAGAATTACTTTTTTATTCAGAAACAGCCATTTTTTTGGCTGAAAAAATTACAAAGTTTTCCAATATGTCTGACAATATCGCAAAAAAATCGCCAGAGTGGCACGGATCGAGGTTCTAAGGTAAAAAAAATAAAATCACAAAAATTAATTTTTTTTTATTCAAAAATAGCCAGTCTTTTTTGACTGAAAAAATTACAGTCTTTCAATGTGTTTGACGATCTCGTAAAAAAATCGCCAGAGTGGTACGGATCGAGGTACCGGGTATGAAAATATTAAATTGTGTAATTTCATTTTTTTTACCCTAGAACCTCGATCCGTGCCACTCTGGCGATTTTTTGCAATATCGTCAGACATATTGGAAAACTCTGTAATTTTTTCAGCCAAAAAAATGGCTGTTTCTGAATAAAAAAATAATTCTCCCTTTTTTTCGTAAAAAATCATCGTCACCAGAACGTAAAAATTATTTTGAGTCATCCGCTCGAAAACTAACACGAAACTACAACTTTTATGTGAAAACATTTTTTTTCAGTTACTTCAAGTTTCCGAGATATATCGAATTGATAAAAAAAACGGTATTTTCTAAAATTATGAATTTAAAAATCTGAAAAAATTCACATAGAGTGCTTTTTAGTATTACTTTGATATAATCAGTTATGAGGTAGATCTGAGATGGTCGAAAAAAAGTGGCCGGTTTGACAGAGAACCCCTCATATCCAAGATTGTTTTGAAGACTTTAATATCCTTAGCTGAGGAGAATTAGAAACTCACCTTGATCGTGCAACTCACGTCATATTATCGTTGTATACTTGATCCGTGATCAAGTTGATAAATTCTATTCGTCGGTGGGACTTACACAAAACTGTGAAGCTGCACATTATTTTGTAGTTTTTAAAGTGGAATATTGGCAATTGTGGGAAATTGAGAATAACTACGCTCTTGGATTTCCTACCTATAACTATACATGGAGTTTTTTATATTAACGTTTTGTCAGGAACGGGTAAGCAAAAGTGATGAATATGGGAGGCAGACAGAGGGAGAAAGGCAGTAGAGGAAGAAGAAAAAGGGTCGAAGGTCCAACAAGAGTTGGAACGAGAATGCCTATGCTGCGATGACTGCGACGCAGAATAGAGGAAAAGAATAGAAAGAATAGAGAAAATACGTCCCTCAGTACCCCAATGTGATACGCGGGGTTGACAGGAGAAATGATAAAAGAAAAAGGATAATATGATCCAAAAAAGTAACAAAAAACTTGACTGTGCTCATCCCGAAGGTTTCGCTGTGTGAATTTCATGTCGTGCTTGTTTTCATGAATTTGGCGGTTTTCGAGTTTTTTACTGACAGCTTTTTTACTGACTTTCGAGCTTTACTAACCAAATACTTACACTATTTGGTCAACAACAATAACGATGACAACAGTGACGGTTACTGCAGAAAAATAAGTCAATCTCTTGAATGAGTTGTCTCTGGAAAAGTCAGCTTGTGCCTTATCTTTTTTTCTATCAAAGATCGAGAAGTCAGAGTGCTTTTGACTAACTACGTGCAACGTTGTCCAAGGTTAACTTGTTGTAATATGCTACTAAATCATGTGAAGGAATTGTGATTAAATATTTTCTCCAATGAACTCAACTTAAACATAATTTACCATTAAAAATTCATTCACTAATGCTGTACTAGGTATGAATGACCGTGGTAGTATCTTAATAAAAGAGGGGAAAGACTTTCGATTGCCTAGTACAACCCGATTATACATTGTTAGTAGTAATAAGTAGCATAATTTTCGTCAACCTTTCTTTATCTCGCTTAAGCCGGGTTTGCGTTTCCAATCTGCGTACAAAGTGGCATATTCACTGCGTGGATGTGCATTATTTGCAAGCTTTATCCCCATGACACGTATCAAGTGGAAAAATCGCTCTATATGTGCGTTGGTATAAATACCCGGGGCTATTTTGAATATTAATAAAAATGTAAGAACTTACAAGGACGTTTACCATCCATAGTGAAACAAACCCATCTGAGCCAAGCCACCCATCACCGTGTCAACAAGCCCCCGCATCTCATGATCCTATCAAGTTTCTCAACGTAACGACTGTGTACTGTGCTCCGTGTTAAGTGTACCTTGTACCAGCTCGACATTACACCGACACTTCCGTATCCTTACTCTATAGTGCTTTTAGTAGAATATACAGATCGGACAAGTCTCATGACGGTGTAAACTCTACTCTACGTGCCACTCCCGTATGATCATTATTTATATCCACCTGCACTCTTCAAGCAGAATCATCTGTACAAGTCAAAGATTGCAGCAGCAAAAATTCCCCGATGGAGATCAAACCCAAACAAACTGCATAATTATTATCATGCATGTAAATGGTAATTATGCAGTTTGGGTCCTTTTCCCAAAAATGATAGGAAATTCTTTTTCCCCCGTGGAGCTGTTGATTGTACCATATGAAGTGATATCCCATGGGGGAAGGCTGACATTTCCCATAAATTCCATGTGTTATGGTGTTTTCAAGTTTTTCATTAATATTTAGGGAAGGGAACAACCAAACACACACATACACACACGCACTGATGAAAAAATTGCACTACGTTCGCAATATATGCGGCCCTGAAAAAGGCCAATGGGTGATGAGTAGTGGTGACGATGACGATGACGATGACGATGATGATGATGATGATGATGATGATGATGATGATGATGATGATGACGAAGAAGAATTTTCCTTCATAGATCCAAGAATCTTGAAAAATGCGTGAAATCGATCACGATGATCCGGATACTGGCGTTTGAAGAAAAACTTTGCGATATAGCTATCCATGTGGTATTCACGGCGACCAAATCGTGGTATGTCTTCTCGGACCTCTCTCCTATATTTTGGTGTGAGCGCCAGTGTCGGGGTCAATAAAATTCAAAGAATGATATACTCTCAGGTGTCTGAAGTTTTCTGATGTTAAGCAGTTGTACGCTTTCCAACAATCGGACATGATGGTGGTTCCTGGCAATATTTTTTCCCTTATCACTTCCAGTAATGTGTTGCCTATTTGTCCGCAACTGGAACAATGAATACTTTCAGTGGTTCACAAAACCGCCGAAAATCCACTGCTCATCGATGATTCGAACACGATTATATTTCCGTTTTTCGAATTTCGCCTCATCGATTTCAACAATACGACCTGCTTCACAGATCTTTTCGGAATGAACGATAAAATATGGCAATAAAGCCTCCCGAACAAAATTTGGCCTATCACCAATAGTATGGCTGCTCAAATTTATTTCTCTTTGGAGAAATTCTTGTCGGGGAGGCTTTAACAAAATAAAATAACTGATGAAGATGCAGGCTTCTTCTATAGAGAGAGTGGCATTATGAAACTACATTTTTGCCCGGATGATTTGTTTGAAGGAGCATTTAGTGATGAGAACTTTTTTTCGTTCCACGTAGCCAATTCTCCGCAAATCGGACACCACCTTGTGGAAAAAAGCGTCATGTTTTCGTTAAAATTCCAACAATTTTTCCTCGTCTCTACACAATCGCTGAAATTTACGGAATCAATAAGAACACATTACGCAAGTCATTTTTCACGATCGAATGAAGACTGAGCTATTTCCATGACAGATGTCTGAGATAATATACAAGCAGTTTGGGGAAGGACACTTGCGAGGTATACTACCTTGTCCCTCGAATCTCGGAACCTCGAATATTCATACTTATCTAGAGTCGCGGCAGCGACTCTGAGACAAGTACATTTATAACAACAACATGACATGACGAGTTGCTGCCAGAGACTCTTTACCGGAGCGATAGCGTTTCCAATTGTTTTCGAAAATTTTATGCTTTATTTCATTATAAATTTGCTCAATTCTCATATACTGTTAATTACATAACCAAACTAGAACTTGAAGCAAAATTTATCAATGGAAAAAGAACAAACGCAATCTTATAGTGAAAATAATTCAGATTGAAATTTGGATCAAAATTCAGGACTGAATTCTTCCATGGAAATCAAAATGGAACCAGCTTATTCGAAAGCTAGAATAGCATTTTTAGTGCCACCACAAGACATTTTACCTACCGACCCCGTGAGCAATGTTGGGCCTCGGAAGCGATATTTTCGGGAAATAACTGCAATTCTAACAAGTTCACTATATCGCCTAAGCTTTCCAGGCTTTGCCCTACTCTTCCCTTTATATAAATATATTGAACAATGCGGGGACTAACTGCCCGATGACGAACTTAGATAGGGGTGAGCCCCTACCTGATAGTTACGCGATTTTCAAATATTCTCGCGCTAATATACAAAAAACATTTCCTACATAAATTGTAGGAAATTTCTTCTAGTTTATTTCGTTACATAACTTTTTTACCGTAAAATTGGTCGGAAAAGAGATATTGTCGAAAAACTGATATTGGACGCCATTTTTTCAAAATGGTGGTACGAGCGGCAAAAATACGAGGTGACAAAGTAAAAATTTGAAAAGAAGACACCAAAATCTATAGTTATTAATTTTCAAAACTCCCGGAAAACTTTCCAGGCAAAACTACCAAATGACTGGAGTATCCTATGTTGCAAGCATCGAAAACATAGGGTGGGAGAGGGTCAATTGTTTAATGAATTTATATTTTGGGCCAAGCATTTTTTTGTTGTTCTTCTTGAAAGCTGAAATTCAGAGAATCAGACAAAAAAACGATGTTTTTCAAAAATGTTCAGAGCCCCGGTTTGTCCCCTAATCGATTGAATTCCAAAAAAATGTCAAATAGTTTTTGAATTAGTTGTATGTAGAATATCTACACCAAATTACAAGCAAAGGAACCAAAAAATACTCCGTTTCATACAAAATATTAAACTCCTGTTTTACCCCTTTAAAGGCCGAATTTTAATTTATATCACATTTGAAAAAAATCTCATTTTGGGCCAATTATAAATACTGCATGCAGTTTATTTATATTTGTTCATTTTTATATTTGTATCGCGTGAGAAGTGACACTACATATAGATATAGGTACTCTGGAATGCTGAAAAATGACTTTTAAAACTCAATATTTCGAAAACTATTGCGATGCGCCAAAATTTCTTTTACAGGATTTCTCATATCATCGAAAAAATGTCTGTGAAAAATTTGACATAAATCGGAAATAACAGCTTTCGGAAGTCTATCCCAGAACGATATCATGCCGCTACACAATATCCCTGACGAGCAGCAATACCCTGTTAGCTGGATACTCGGTATTCGATGTCATTTAGTAGGATTTTAAGACCGTCTTAATACCTACTTAGGCACCTACCTGAGCCAACGTTCTTCTGTGTATTATAACCGAAATGACATAATGTGAACACCGAAACTGGATAATCGCAGTTTGCGGTGTTGGCATCAAAAATAGAATGCCGACAATGAAGTAACCCGACGTTGCCTACAGGTGTCGACACTCACACCACAAGGCGTCGAATCAATACTCTTCCTATAGGTGATCTTGATGTATCAAAAAATACGATGGAAAAAACTCATTCTATCAACTACGTAACATATTTCCAGTACCGATGATCATATTTGTAATTTTGGGTATTTCTGAAACCTACTGGAAAAAATTCCTATCGCATGAAAATTTGAACCGACCTACCTTCCCAAGTACATGTTCCGAAACACAGACTCTCTTACTAGATGTTCACCACATTGTTATATATTGTGTCCAAAATTTCAAGCGAATCAATTCATTTGCATCGCTTGATTTTTTAGAAAAGTTGTTATTTTCGTGGGCGCAAGTCGCCGGAGCAACACGATGCAAATAAAAGGCCTGATGATTTTTGCCGGCTTGGCGATCAACGGAATTGGCGGGGTCTGGCTGGTTTAACAAAAACACAAACACAAAAAAAATAATGAACACGCGAACTAGTCTGAATTATTTTTCTCAAACACAACATTTATTTGGTCATTTATTTTGAATTTAAATTATACGGGACTTAACGCGCGAGAAATTGATAAACGAAAAATATCAGATTCGGTGAATACTCGAGAAAACAGTCACACTCGCTCACATACGACCGGGAAGGCTTCACGCACTCTTACAAAACGATACGAGCCCGTATTCCAACCCGCAGAGCTACTCGCTTAAAGGAATAATTTCGGCAAGATCTACAATCCTGCAATTATTGTCGGCGTATAATATTTTTATTAAACCTCGGCTACTCGGTAATTCAACCGGGCTTTGAGAAAACCGCGAAATTCTTCCCGGTCACTCACACACTTCGTACTTCGCGATTCTCATTCCAATTTACTCGCGAATATTTTCCGACTCTTCCAACAATAAATGAAAACAATTAATACTTGACGGAAAATATTTAACGGTAGAGATTTCCGGATTCGGCCACAATACTATCGTTTTTATACCCGTTTCTAACGAGAGCTACTTCGCTTTAACTCTACGCGCGTGGCAAAGACGATCAAAAAAGAAATGATGACAATTAAGGCGAAAGGCGAAAACGCCGCTGCAACCGAATATTTTGCGTCCCCGAATCAAACACGCAATTTTCTAAAAGATTAGAAAAGAAAACTGACGGGAAAAATCAGCCCATAGATAAACTGATTTACCGTTTGCCACGTGCGTCTCACTCAACGCTCACCAAAAATCTAACGAAATCACCGAACTCTTGTTAACCGGTGCTCTCATTACCGCCCCTCCCTTCCTGATTTTTCGCGATCTTGGTGACAGACTCGTCACAACTGAATAATTTACGGGCGTTGGACAGGACTCCGAATTTTACGGGATTAATTCTTTCGATGAAAAATGATTTTTTCATAATGCCTAGCGAGCCCGAATATGATAAATGTCGCATCAGGTAATAACGGGAAAAGACGATGTTTCTATCAAATTAGGCTGAAAAACGTTGAATTCCAGCAAGGTTCCCTTTACACGGGACTTCCCTGCGATCTCAGCACGGTGGTCAATGATCCTACCAGCCGTTGAATTTTCGGTAGTTTGAAAGGTTCTCGAATTTTCGTTTGAAATATATGTTTTGATTATATTACTGGCGGGCATGGTTCTTAACAACGACTCAATACGATCGTATTTATGTTTATAAAATAATTAGCATTACAAAAAAAAACCGTTGAATTTCATTGATTCAACCAATATAAAACCCATGTCGCCATATTACGTTTAGTAACATACTTCATGCGGTTGCTGCTTGCTTGTAACTTCAAGTACATTTTTTTTATTGGAGGTTATATATATATTTTTTAATTCCATTTAATTACAGGTAATGTTGTTTTTTTCTTCATATAATTGGAGAATTATTGGACTTTTTTTTACAGGTTATTTTAAAGAAAAAAATAGTCCAGAATGGTTATGAGAAATTAAAGATTTTTCCAGCGTGTCTGAAAATAAGGTAATTTTTAGGGGAATAAAACGTTTAACCATAAGTCGGTATTTTCGAACGAATTTGTTAAATTTTATTCGACGAAATGCTTAAATTTTAAACAAAATAATATGCTAGTAAAATAGTAGTATAAAATAGTATTCAAATACTTCAGTTGTTGTTCGCAGCGCATTCGAAACATACACCTGACCGATGATCATGTTTCTTCGGAGACAAGTTTCCGACTGGCAACGCTGCTCTTCTTAATGGAAGCGTATACCCATAGACATATTTGTCGTGGAAGGGGAAGGCCGCTGGGCCACGCGGGTAGAAAGTTCTAGACACTTGAAATTTTTGTGGGTGCAAATTTACACCAGTGTGCTGTCTACGGGCTAATTTTTATCTCTCTACTTTTGAAAGGGGTGAAAATCGACGGTTGAGGGTAAAATTGTTAGATCTTTTAATGGAAAGTTTCCAGCTATACTATATAAAAAAATGTATATTTTTTAGGGCACTAGACTCTTTTATCGAAATGAAACAAACTCCGCACCAGCCAAGGGGTGAATTATAAGGGTTGCGGGTGAACTTTTCAGATTTTCGATCTACAAGTTTTTATCCTATATGGCATGAAAATTTTCTACCCGCAGAGGTGTGAAAAATAAGGTTTCAGGGAAAAAATTGCAGATTTTTCGTGTTGTTTACCAATTTTTGTCAAAGTCGAACGACAATTTATGGAGTTTTGAGAATTTGTACATTATAAAATACCGATCAACTGACTGAAGAAGACAGGAAATTGATTTTTTTTCTCTGAATAAAAGCATTCAGTGCCCTAAAAAGCGTAGAGTTCCGAGAGTGACGACTTTATGATTTTTCCGAAAACTGAGTCTAGTGTCATAAAAAACGTAGTGAATTTTGATTTATTTCGATAAAAGAGTTTAGTATCCTAAAAAACTGAGATTTTTTATGTAACATGACATAAAAACATGCTTTTGAGAATCTGAAACTTTTACTTTCAACTCTCATTTTCACCCTTTTTAAAGGTAGCTAAGGAGCAAACTGAGTTTGGGAATGGAATCAGCAGATTCGAAATTTTCGTGTATTTCGGTAACTTATTGGCTTGTATACCAGTTTTGGCACACAAACTGAAAAAAAGCTTACCAGTCAAGTGATTAACTTGATGACAGATTTCTGTTGAATGTTGCATGGCGAAGAAAAAATCCGGGAAAGGCATAAAACACAAAAGAAATCCATGATAAAAGCCGTTGAAAAAAAGGCGCATTCTAGGAGAAAATGATAGACATTGAAGCGGTTACAGATATTTTGGAGTGTTGTCATCGGAGTAATATCAACCTTCGAATATATACAATAGTTCGGTGAATAAAATTACAGGTATATAACTCTGTGAAGTATTTTTAACGTGTTGGCGTTGAAAAATCTTTTTTTTCATAGTTTTCGCCCAATAAACGGGTTTTGCAGTTCCTGAATCCGTGCTTATTCATTCTTACAGGGTTGATACTGATGGCCTTATGTGAATATGCAAACATCTGAGGATAATGAAGTCTACCGACTCTCAGAGCGATCTAGTTGAAGCTAAACGAGAATAATTCCCTGTTTACATCTTTTTGTATCTATTTGAATTTTAACCTCGAATATCGATTTGGCAGCTCAAAATACGTACATCCTCAACTCCTTTTATGAATCAGCCTCTATAGGGAGATACTCATAACGATCGATCTCACAACTGCCAATGAGAATATTTGCCCGCGAACGGTTATGCTCATGCTTCGTAATACTCCAATACTGGGGCATTACGAAAATATGGGGTATTCCATATCAAATGGACCACCCCCATTTTTTACAATCTCAAAATGACTTTACAAATTTTTGGTGTGTCGTTTGAAGTGTCAAAAATATCTGCAAATAATTTCAAATTTTTAGCTGCTCAATTTTACTCAGAGTTTTTGTTTTTTCGTTTTTTTTTTTTCAATTCTCTGTGTATTGAAAGTTAATGGTTACACAAAAAAAATGTCAAAAGAAAAAAATTTCGGTTTTTGCACATACTTTCTAATAAATCAACTTTCTCAACGGTCCACGTTAATTTTCGCGTAATTTTCAACGGAATTGAAAATTTTAATTTTTTTTTCATAAAGAAGGACCCTTTTTAGAAAGCTGAAAATTTGAGAGGTATTTGTTTTTCATGTTTACAAACCATAAAAAAAATTGGTGTAATAGCAAATCAATATGTACCCACGTTTTGTGTGTTTTTGCGGAAAAAAAACTTCTGATGCTATTATGATTTTAACCCTTTCTTTGATCTTATCAGGTTTTTATTCTTAAAACGATGCTCCGATCATTTGTAATTTTTATCTACCAATTTTGAAAAATCTTTCACCGGATCCACCATTTTGAATTGAAGAAATATAATGTCGGATTCATAATCAGTGAACGAAAAACCCCCTACATACAGAATTGGAGAAAAATTGTTGAGTTTTTAGAATTTTACGTCCAACATATTGGATCCACCATTTTGAATTTTGAAAATCCAATGCCGGTTTCGTAATCAGTGATCGCAAAAATCTCTGAATATTGAGTTTCCTGGGAATTGATTTATTTTTAGCATTTTACGATCGCCATATTGGATCCGCGATTTTGAAGTTTGAAAATCCATTGCTGGATTCGTAATCAGCGATCTCAAAAGTCTCGGATACCAATTATCATCAGAATCGGTGCAGAGAAAAAATAAATAACAAAATAATAAAAAGAAAATCCAAAAAGAATAAACGCATAAAAGTTTGCGGGTTGTAGATGATATCTTTGTGACAAACTCAACCGTGCAAAACAAAGAGAGCTATTTTTTTTAATCTATCGTGGCTGGATCGAAACATTTTTTTCGTTCAACCCAATAAAATATTAAATATATGATGAAAAAAAAATTTGTATAAAAGAGAAAAAATATGGAGAATAATTTTACCACGATAAAACAAGTCTCAAAAATATTTAAATTAGTCAAAGATTCTGAAATCATTTTTTTTTAATTAGCAGAAAGTCCCTTCTATTGGAATCGACATTTTTTTGCTCCACGCTGATGAACAGTAAAGAAGGTGGACATCAGCTATTTTTTCATGCTTTTTTCGAAAAGTGCAATAAAAACCCAAGATTAAAAAAAAAATATTTCGGTCCATTACTCTCAAAGTTACAAGGGTTTAAAAAAAATCAGGAGCTTTTTTCCGCAAAAACCCACAAAACGTGGATACATATTAATTTGCCATCACGCCAATTTTTTCGTGGTTTGTGGACAGGGAAAACGGTTAAGAAAGTTGTTTTATTAGAAAGTATCTGCAAAAACCGAAATTTTATTCTTTGGCATTTTGTTTGTGTAACCATTAGTTTTCAATACACAGAGAATTGAAAAAAAAAACGGAAAAACAAAAACTGAGTAAAATTGAGCAGTTAAAAATTTGAAATTATTTGTAGATATTTCTGACACCTCAAACGACACACCAAAAATTTATGAAGTTATTTTGAGATTCTAAAAAATTGGGATGGCCCACTTGATATGGAATACCCCATATAATACATCCCCCCCCCCCCTACGCTAGCGTTTCTATATCGATCATTCACCAAAGTTCTCTCTGTTTTCTCCCCTAAGTAGTAATATACCGATGTGATCGGCCTGTTTAGTAGTAATAAAATGACGGTGTCCTAACCATGGTTTCTTCGGGTTCTCCAGAGCTTCATCAATTTAATTCTTCATGTACATGTATACATAACATAACAGACTATATTTAATTGTGGACTTGGTCGCGATATTGACAACATTTTGACAAAGAGATACCGTCAATGTTGACGTAGCTTGAGCGTGTATCGCAAAAATTGACGTCTATTATTGTATTCTCCAATCCGTCATTTTAAATAATTAATCCACGAAAGCGTATGTTGATCTATTTATGAATCAAATTCATGTATCGTACACGAACATATATAATATTATTCATGGTATAGGTAGTCTCTACTGTAGGATAACTAAATAGTGATACATGAAAATATTTTCATACAAAGTACTTTCCAATGAAACAGATTCGGACTTATTTTCCTTCATGACTTTAGATTGAATAAAATCGAATCAAAGAAGAATTTCAGTTCAGTCAGTAAAAAAAAAACTCCACAAAAAATTTTGAAAAATCTTCGAAGAAATTCCTAAAAAAATAAATGAAGAATCTATTAGGCAAGTCGAACGTCTGTTACGCAACAGAATATGCAAAAATATGTTTTTCCTTGAAGAAAAACTCGCGTTATTTTTTTTTAATTTCTCCAAATTGAATACACAAAAAGCGAATTTTTTGTATTTTGAGCAATACCAAAATCACACTGTTTTTTAATTAATATGCCATTCGAAATTTGAAGCACTCGCTGTATGCTACCAGGTTTTTGAAATATATGTGACATATGTCACATGGATTTCAAAAACGAATTGAATATTATTGAGAAAATAAAAATAGCTGTTGCTTCACCGTGTTTAGGAATCCCCAATATAAAAAATACGAAAATTGTGAAAATTAAAACATACCATTTGTGGAAATTTAAAAAATGACGTAATTAGTGTCTTTCCTCGCGGAAACAAATATTTTTGCATATTTTGCCCTGAAATGGACATTCGACTTGCTCAATATGATCTAAATTATTTTTTTTGGGAAAGCCATAAAAATTCGATTTTTCAAAATTGTTTGTGAATTTTATTTTTAACTGGCTGAAGTGACATAGAATGCCCTATATATAGTTAGGGAGCTGACGAGTATTTCGGTATATGATTTGTACACGTTTCAGCGCTTCGAATTTGTTAAAAAAAATGGGCTACCAAATCATTTGCACATATCTGCCTCAGGGGCTGATGGTCACAATCATCGAGAAAACATAGAAAATCGGACAGGCATCCAGGGCTCCGCATCATCATGGGGCGCAATTGTAAAAATATATAACAAAAAGTTTCGACACGTCATTTGCACATGATTCTATTTGCGCCCATTCGAATCATTATGGTTCTCTGAGTACGAAAAAACATTTGGCAGACACTTTGCTGACTAATTTTTGGCTGTATAATTTTTTGAAAATTCGTGGAGTCAAGGGGAAGCGGATATTATGGTTGATTATTGTTATTCTCAATAGTTTTACTATTATTATTTTGATTGGTATTATTTACTGAATACAATTTGAAAATTTCAACTTCTGGAGCTGAAATGTATTGAATGAAATTGAAAAAAAATGCTAACCTGAAATAAAAATGCGCGTGAAACTTGAGCGTGGTATGTATATAGTTTCGAATTCTTTACCTTTTATACATTTTATTTATTCATTCTCAATGAAAAATCTTTTTTTTTTACAATAAGAAAAGTTACCCTATGCGTTGCAGGACTAACCTAACAAACTTAGACTCATTGTGAGTTTTTTTTATTTATTTTTGAATTCTATCTGATTAAGATTTACATACTTTAACTTACTTTAATCACGTTTCATTTATGTGAAATATATAGATTTTTAAACAAGGCTCTCCAACTCCCTTTCTTTGAATAATTTATTAACTATGTATTATATTGTACGTATTATATTACGGAACAAAAAAGAAAGATCATACCACATCAATTACTTGGAACTACTGGCAGCTTTCTTCGCATTGAAAAGCTTTGCCTCAGATTTACATAATTGTGAAATCTTACATAGAATGGATAATACTACAGCTATTTCTTACATAAACAAATATACGGAGGAGTACGATACCCAAAATTAAGCGAATTGGCTCGTTCAATCTGGCAATGGAGTGAAAATAGGAAACTGTGGATTTTCGCACCATACATTCCCTCAAAAGAAAATGTAGAAGCCGACAAAGCTTCCAGAATCTCAAACATAGACACAGAATGGGAATTATCTAACAAAATATTCAAAAAAATTACGAAAAAATTCGGACCATTCTCAATTGATCTGTTCGCAACCAGATTGAATAAAAAAACTTCACAGATTCTGCTCATGCTACCCAGATCCAGAGGCTTCGAACGTTGACGCTTTTACCATTCCATGGTCAAAAGAAAAATTCTACGCCTTTCCTCCTTTCACTTTAACATTGCCAACCCTAAGGAAAATAATACAAGATAAAGCTTGTGAGGTAATAGTTGTCCCAAACTGGCCAACTCAACCTTTTTACCCTCTTCTAAAAACCCTCCTCCGTGGAACTCCGATCATTCTCAAACCAAATAAGAACTTATTATTATCCCCTTGCAGGAAAAAAACCCACCCATTGGCACAGGGTCTTTCATGGATGGCCGCAAAATTATCAGGCAAGCTTACCTGAACAGAGGCGTCTCAGAAAATTCTGCTGATATTCTTCTTAACTCAATAGCAGAGTCAACACTCAAACAATACCAAGGATATCTTAAGGATTGGAGCATCTTTTGCGAACAAAATGGACTTAACATATACGATGCTGTCAATTTAACAATAAAATCCTCCCTAACAGGGAAATTCGATAATGGTGCTAAATACAGCACATTAAACTCCACCAGATCGGCGATTTCCTCAATAACGTCTAACGACATATCAAAGAACCCATTAATTTCAAGATTTCTACGAGGAATATTCAAGAAAAATCCACCCACTCCGAAATATAACTTCACTTGGGATGTTAATCTAGTACTAAACTATATCGAAACCTTAAATACCCCCCAATTAAAACTAAAAGAATTGTCCGAAAAAACAAAAACCCTACTAGCATTAGCTACCGCTCACAGACTACAATCGTTTGCGTTAATCAACATTGGAAACATCAAACAATCACCCATAGGAATCGAAATAAGAATCCCTGACTTAATCAAAACTGCCAGACCAGGCTCATATCAACCGTGTCTAATACTCCCCTTCTTTATCGACAAACCAAACATATGTGTTGCCACATCGTTACTTCAATATTTAGAAGCTACAAAAGACTTGAGAGGGAAAAAACAAAATCTGTTCATATCAACAGTCAAACCTCACGATACCGTAAATGCTCAAACAATAGGTCACTGGATAAAATCTCTCCTTAAAAAAGCTGGCATAGATACCAAAACCTTCTCAGCTTACAGTACACGTACACGACATACTGCAGTTTCCAAAGCATTCAGAAATGGCGTGGACGTAAATACAATCAGACGCACTGCGGGATAGTCAGATCAATCGAAAATGTTTGCAAAGTTTTACAACAAACCAATCGAAAACTCTACCGATGAATTTGCACGATCAATTTTAGGAGGAAACCCAAAAACAACCTGAACTGTGAGCATTTACGCTAGTTATTTCTTCTATCATATTGTATTAAACAAATGTACGTTTCATTAGGAACCGTTCCCTAAAATAAACGAAATAAGGAAAGAAAGCGAGTTATCACAGTCTCTAAACATCTACATGTAATCATCGAGAACGAGACGTAATATAATATACGTAACGTTGATTATTATATATTATATTATATATATTAATATACGTACGTGATTATATGTAACGTCTCGTTCGAAGATGATTATCACTCATATCACCCAAAATCACGATCAAACTTCGCCCGCCTTCGGCGGCCTCGTTTGATCTGTATATTATTAATAAAATAGGTAATTTATGAAAAAGTAAAAAGGAAACCAAACAATATTCAAAAACTGTCGTCATCGCTGGCATCCGAGAAACCTTGCCGATAATTGAAATCGGTGCTTTCGTTCCATGTCATTTTCCTCATCTAAAAAATACACGTGTTCAAATTTTTATAGCACGAAATTCACATTATCGATTTAAGTAAGATCATTTGTTACTTGTTGTTTAAAAAAGAAACTGATTTTTGTTGTTTTTTTGATGATCAAAGAAACGATTAAAATTTATTCTTGCAATTTTTAAAATTATGTGTAATTTATTTGTTGGAATTGATAAATTTTTAAATAATGATAGTGGTTAAAATACTTTCGTAGTAAAATTGTCAAGCAAAATGTGACAACAGCCATTTTCAGCATATATGCGTAAGCATATCTATATTTTAAACCAGCTGACTCATAGTATTGTCAAACCTTCCATCGTTTATGTCATTATTACTCGTTAACCTCAAATAAGTGTTTTTCTTTTTTCATTCCCAAGTCATTTTCACCGGTAACAAGGCTTTCTCAAAACATCATTGATATCTAAAAACATTCTATTTTCTTGTTCTCATTTTTGGCTCTTTAAAGTTGGGAGGATCTTATTTTATTAAATCCAAATCGTTGCACAGGAAGTGTACCTGTCATAAGGACATTGGAATTTTCGACTTCTATTAGATTCGCGTGAACTTTCTTAAACGGAAAAATATCTCACCAATAAAAGAAAGACAAACCATTTAGTTATTTTGTACCTACGGGACGACAGTTAACAGACTTAGAACCCGAATATTTGTAATATATTTTGAAAATCGCTTGTACTGATTGCTTATATATAATATTAATTATTTTCAATGGTTTTCAGTAGACGTAGAATTTTGTACTTCTAACATGCCGTAACATTTGGATCGCGATTCTCGTTTTTTTTTGTAAACTTTTTTTCGTTGATATACATCATCATTATGCGATTTTTTCGATAAATATTTTGATTGAGCTTTGTCGCCCTCAATAAATAAAACATAATGGTTGAAAAAGATCATTACAAGAGGCATACATGTGCAAATGATTTAGTACCCCCTTTTTTCAATAAATTTGCGGCCCTTAATGTTTTTTAGGGTATAATTATCGCTACTAGTAACATCTGCCACGTGTATGCTAATCATAAAGAAATTTGGCTTGCTAGCTTCCTTTCTTATATATATTCCATATACATTGTTACGTTGGGGCGAGATACATATCTTTCAGATTATTCAGATACATACTTTTCTTATTTTTATTCTTTAAATTTTTTCTCTCCTCGCATAGCGTTGCTCCCGGTTAACGATTAATGCAAATTCCAAAATGTGCTCTCGGGCTATTTGGAATATTCCTGAGCAGCTTCACTCTCATTTTCTTCTCTTTCTTTTGCTCCTTTTTTTGCCTTTTCTCTCATCTTGTCGTTTTGGCAATAACGTAAATACCAGTAGCAGATTCCAAAGTGTTTATCCCCGGATTAGCAATTCAACTCACGACCGTTTTGCTTTCGTTGCACACAGGCGTGCTTACCCGCAGTTCTGTATAAGCCGAGACTCTACCGAGTTCCTTGAGATATGTATATATAAATATTCAGTTTGTAAATATGTAAGTGTACGGGTACATAAATATATATACGTGGAAATTATATACTTTTACGATCAATGCAACCTCTACAGTTAATGGAAAAGATCATGAGGCCCGCAAAAGGAAGCTTGAATTTCATCTGGTCGAATCAGGAATAATTATCCAATGTGGAGTGGTGAAAAAACTTGAATTGTATGACTGGTGCGATTTCCTAAGATTATTTGCTGTAGGAGAAATTGAGGTAATTTCGATCGCCTAAGGGAAATTGATTAATAATGAGCTACATGCGATGAAATGACAAAATAAATTTTCGATGTATTTTACTCTTTCATATCTTGTTCATAATCTGATGTAAATTTAAACAAACAGATAAAAAAAATTGCTATGTATTTAGTAAAAAGCAACACTGTAAATTCGAATTCACTCCGAACCTTTGGAGTAATTCCGCACGACCCTTGGGGTAAATCTAAATTGCATTAGGAATTGCTACACGTATCGCAAACATATCGTCGACTCGTACTTTCACTTGTGCAACTTTGTGAGCCTACATTTCACACTCGATTTACATAATCCATTTTTCAGATCATGAATCTTCATATTTTACAGAAAAAAAATAACTTTTTCACCACACATGCGCCGAAAGTTCAACTTTCCGAAATCGAAAGGTTAAATTTTTTTGTCCGCGGTTTGAAGTAGTCTACTTTCCATTCCTAGGTATGTAATACACTATTTTTGTTTTCACATCGTCCACTGCTTTATTTATGCACTGAATGTTTTTCGTGTTTTATTCATATATATTTACGAGGTATCTGAAATTTGAAAAAATTAATCAATGTGGGTTAAAAGCAGAGCGTTCGGGAATCCCCAAAAAGCTGTGTGGAACTATCCCAAACTGCAAAGTTTCATGAGTGAATTAAGGGCAATGATCAGAGTAAACGTTGGAATTTTAGGTGTTTTTTGTTTATTTTATAAATAAAAATGGTTGGATAGATTTAAAAATAAAACCTTATAACATCTTTTACATACTGAGAAGTACTGGAAAAAAAAATTATTTTAATTTTTTTCGTGTTTTATTTTTTACAATGATGTGTTAAAAATGGCACTTCTTGAATAGACGTTGACAGCAAATTTCAAAAATGGAACATCTCAACACAAAAAACCAAAAAGATTCTTAAAATATATGCCATGAGCTATCGCATGACGTAGGGAATTTTCAAAATATTGGTTAGAAAACAAATGGCGACCATTTGAAGGCAAAAATTACAATTTTTACGGCTGTGTCATGCTGAAAACATAAGTTTTCCCTACAAAATGCAATTTCAATCAAGTTGCTGAGATAAAAATTCTTTCCGTTTTGCTGTCAATGTCGATTCAAGAGGTACCATTTTCAACACACCATTGTACAAAAATATACCATTAAAAAAATGAATAAATATTTTTTTCCAGTCCTTCTGAGTATGTAAAAGATGTGTACAAGGTTTTATGCAAATTCATCCAATCAATTTTTTTTTTATTTATAAAAGAAACAAATAATAATATCTAAAATTCTAACGTTTATAATCCTTAATATTTAAAAAGCAGTGGAAAAAGCCAAAGTTTGAACTGCGTTAATGATACTCATAAAACTGGGATATTAAATTAACTTTCTCAACAGCATTGAACCCGTTTATCCTGAAGTTACATCAATTCATTTCAAAGGCAAAAATTACATCAAAATGTACGAAATTTTACAATCGGTCTTACCTCGAAGAAAATATATCATTTTACGCCTCTAACAATATCAGTATATTAAACATCGATAAGTCTATCGGATGAGTCATGTCCATATTTATTGCCATGTCCATATTTACCCCGTGTCCGGAATTACCCTACTCTCCTCTATATTTACTTCATATATGTGAAAGATTCCGTTAGAGGACGATCATTGAGAATTATATACGATTATAAAACTATACAAAGGAATTGAAGATTCATCCTCGCCATACTTGCTCAATAAAGCGTAGTTTGTTACAACGCTATAATAAGCCCTGTCATGACTTATTTCACCTTGCAATGGTCAAAATTTGTACTGAACCTCAAAATAATGAGTGTTAAATTTTCGGGAATATCGAGTTTCACGAAATCACGACGATACGTTTTAGACTTTCTTATAGAAACTTTTCTATAAACTATTCCGTTTGCATTCGATCGGACTGAGATTAAGGAGTTTCAGTACAGAAGTCTAAATATTAAGAAAACACAAATTTTTTAAAAAATTTTCTTCTACTTAGTTAGTTATCGAGTAATTACGCATTAAAGCAAATTTCTTATGCCCAGAATGTATACCTATATATATGGAAACGCTATGCTTATACACGTGAACTTTAGTGATCAATCACTCGATAACTGTGTAGAAGAAAAATCTTAAAAAATTTGTATTGTCAAATTTGGCACTGAAGAATATGTTCACCAAATTTTATAAAATTCTGAACTTTTTGAAATTTTTTATGGTTTTAGCATGGTTTAGCATGGCAACATTGTTATCGCCTGTACCGAAACTCCTTAAGCTCATTCGAAATCTGATAAAATTTGCTAGAAAATATACTGTACTTTGTTTTCGAATCGGTCATTTTGCATATCTGGGCTCGATTTGAAAGCAAGTGTTGCGTTCCAGCTGGTTAAGGCTGTATAACGATGCAAATTTTATCACCATTTTTTTTTTTAACATGCAATGATAACCGATTTGATAAATTTGATCGCATTCCAAGCAGAATAAGAATCTCCAAATGAATATCTCACATAATGCTGTTGATAATTATGTGATTTGATACCACCCGTGTCCACTGTAAATTGTACACGTGTTTTTGTCAACCATTTAAAAATTGTCAAATAAAAAATTACACTTTTCGATTATTTTTCTACTTTGCTTGTCGCGCGTGGCCGTATTCTACTCGCTCCTATATTAGATTCGAGAGGAAATTTGTTTTCGTTGAATGACACAGTCTACTTATAGTCTAAATCGGTCACGACTAAGTTTTCAAGGGAATTAATTTAATACTCCTCGGCATCGTCGATTTTTTCTTTGTAATCATCATTTTTTAATTGTAATGTTACTTCCCAGATATGATAAAAATATTTGAGAACAAAAAGAAACAGAGCTGAATTGGCGATCCATCACTACCGTCCCTGCACCATTCTTCTGAAACTCTCAATCGTGTTTCCAAGAACACTTTTCATTTTTCGTTTGATCTTCATTGTAAACGTCCAAGAATCCAAATACTTTTATATTATGGAATACTCGTAGATGACAGAAAACAACAATCTATCATGTAATCTTAGAAATGTTGAAATAAGAAATTCAATTAGTTTCAAAGTGCATACGGTTTTTATATTCATGAGGATGCGTGGCTAAATATTATCGAGGTTTTACTGAATTAGTCAGCCATATTAATGCGAACTGAAGTTAAAATATCATAGTCGTAATAATAATCAAACAATTAATTATTAACGACTTCATCTGGAAATCCTAGCCATAGCGCTTGCAAACTCTATTGGTTGAAATTTAATTCAGTCAAATGATGATTATTATAGTTTTGAATAAGATATATTTTTTTGTGTGCAAAGTTTGACAAACATAACAAAAATTTCTGAACAGTATTAACTAATAATTTTCTGTTACCAATGGAATATTTATGAGGTGTGAATATGAATAATGATCTCGTGGGTATTTGAATGTTAATCATTAATCAAATAATCGATACCGTGTGTATTTTATTATTACACGGAGAGAAAAAAATAGTAAGAATTACTATGCTGCCATGGTATTGGGGTTCTATATCGCCCATTTTGAAGGTTTTTACCAAAAATATTGTAATTTCCAAGTCAATTCCGAATGAAAATTTTTAAATTGTGCATTTTGTTGTGACAAAGGTTTAAACTGTACTATTTTTTCCTAACATAGTTTACCAAGGAAACGTTATAAAATTTATGTTGACTCGATGATGAACTGTCAAGTAGAATTATTATGCCGTTTTGCTATACTTAGTTAGTACTGTTTTCACAATTGAAATTTACAGTTGAACATAGTAAAATTTGAGGAGTTCGAACACAAGCATCGAACATACGCCAAAGTGTTTAGAAATTTACTATGGTAAATAACAGAATTTCATTCGCGATTGTACAATAATATACCGGTATATATGTGTACCGATGTATTTATTTTGACATCACTCATCAATTTTCATCGAGTCGCATCACAAAAAATTACTATGCATGTTCGTAAGAATTAATAAATATTACCGATATAGAACCCTTCTTCTATAGCACCATAGTAGTTTTTAGTGAAATTTTCTCTCCGTGTAGTTTAACGAATACGATGATGAAATTAGTGAGTATCCAAATATTATAGAAAGGGGTAGGAGAAAGATTTAGGTTAAAATTTGTTATTTCAGTATAAAATAAGATTCGATTGAAAAGAATCATGCAGGAGTAAGTAAAATTTTATGTGTGAAAGAAGAGTGAGCACACACAAGGATTTGTGCACTGACGCATGTTATCCCGTGGTTACCCATCTTTATAGAAAGTCGGCAAATGCCAGTAAAAGCTGCTTGCAATTCTATGGTCTTCTGGCTGTCTGCCAGCTTTGGTAACTACACTCGGTACTACCACATTAATAAAATTTTATTGTTATTTACCAAGACAGCGTTCGAACTCTCTTACGTGGTATGTTCAAAAGTTACGTTCTTTTCTACTTGCTTAACTTTTTTTTGCTCACTTTCTCCCTTCCTTTTCTCTTACTTCATCTCTCCATTCTTCGATCTGTTTAGTAGATCATTTATCATTGCTGATTATTTGTATTTTTCTCATTCGACTTTATATTGTATCCGAAATTGCTGATGCCCAACATGACAAATTTTCGTATGTGCAGATGGTCCTAAACTGTGATAGCGATGATGAAAATTCCCTTGCTGACAAAAAATAGTTCTTCTATGTCTCTATCTGATTTCTATATTTTTTTTATATCTTGTGGCTCACGAAAAAAAAATAAGAGATATGCATTTTTTTTTATAAGTTATTAAGGAGTTTTGAGGGATAAAGTGAATCCTTCAATTTGGCACGTAATACAGCCAATTTAATATTCCGTGTACCAATCATTATAGAATCGGTACCAGTATCAATGCTGAATTTTCCGAGCGGTGAAACACTGAATAGATCAGCCTTTCGCTATGCGCCCTCGTTGCAGTTGGAGCAATCGCTGCCTGGAATTACTACATTGAAGGTTCTTTATTATCACTGCAACTAGCTTTGGAAAAAAACATTTCATTTTTTGGGTTTCAAACAAACTTAAATTTTGTTTTTTCCTAAAATTTTGTCCTATCTTTTTCGGAAAGATATTCAACATTTGTCTAATGTAACTGGCCCGTACTCCTAATCCGCATAAATCCTTCCCCACACCAACATCCAAAACCTCACATCTGCCCTATACTTAGTTCAAGGTAGCCGCTGCACACCTTACGCGTACTCGTTTCACCAGTATCACTCCGCGGAGGAATACAATCAATGCAAGAACAATTAAAGGGCCCTACTATTGACTGTCCGACAAGCGTCTTAACCCACTTCGGTTATCTCTATCTTTCGAATTCTTAACATGTGCACTCTTTCTCTTTCTTCAGTAATACCCAGTCATTCTCCAATAAATTACAATATACTTTAACTCTTTTCTCTTCATTTATAAAACCCTTTACGGCCCATCACAAACTGGTGTCAGAAGAGTGAACCAAAGCACACATCACAAATTTCCAAAATTGTACAAAAGAAAAAAGTACGAAAATTTTAGTGAAAAAGTGTCAAATTTTTGTAGAAATGTCGCAATCTGAAGTACAAATTAATGTCAACCACCAAACTCATCGATTCGCAGCAATAATTAAAACGAACTTCAAAATTCAAAGCTATTCATCTTCTAAAAATAATAATAAAAAGAGTGCTGCAAATAAAAATTTGTAAATTGCTTCCTCAAGGTGGTCAAGATGCACGGTGCTCAAGATGCACGATGCTCAAAGCTTACTCTATGAGGTGCTATATTTTTCATTTTGGCTTCCTCATAGAGTAAGCTTTGAGCATCGTGTATCTTGAGCACCGTGCATCTTGACCATCTGGAGGAAGCAATTTGCAAATTTTAATTTGCTGCATTTTTTTTTTGTATACAAGGAAACAATGTATTTTCTCTACCTTTTTTTACGAACTTTAATTTATCTCTTTGTTTAAATCCATAAAAAACAACTGAATGACGAGCCATCAAAAAAACAGTTGGCAACTTTCAATTTTCATCGTTTTTCTATTTACGTTGAAATTAAATAATTCCGACAACTTTGCTGGAAAGTATATAGGAAGTACAGACTTATACACAATATTTTACAAAATTTCCAAAAATTAAAGCGGTTAGACAATTTTTTGAAAAACTCATATTTTCGTAAAATTCAAAATGTCATAAAATTTACACCGCTCAACCAATATTCCCCAAATTCAATACCAACCTTTCTATTATGATAGTCTATTTATAAAAAAAAAAAATGATTAATAAATCTCTAAATTTTCGAAAGTTAGAGCGTCGACACCATTTTTATGAAAATTTCAAAACGTCGTTATATTCGTATTTTTTTTCAAATTCCGATAAAATTATCAGAGAATGAAAAGCTTGTACAGATTAACATCTGTGCAAAATGGTAGCCCTGTATCTCAAACGGTTTCCGAGTTATGAACGTTTGAATTTTGCAGTGTCATAACACACACACGCGCACGCACACACACGCACGCGCGCACACACACACGCACGCGCACACACACACAGAGAGAGCATTTGTAAACAATACATCATACGTCAATATCATTCACGGAAATACATATACTTGTATTATGGCACCAGATTTGTTACTAAATAAAAAACAAATAAACATATTAGACGTTCGAAAATTTTGAAAAACTATTAGACAACCCAATTTGATGATTTATCTGTAACTTTATCCTTTCCCTGGGGAATGCGTCAAAGTTAGATATACTGTTTTTTGTTGCTTCAAACCAACTTTTTATTCGACCATCAACTATGTTTTCTAAGATCGTGATTTTGTTCTCTTTGCGAATATTTTTTAAAGAAAGATATTTTTCAATTTCTTCCAAATATTCAAGCGGATTTCGCCTTCCGTCAAATTTTGGAACATCGATATTTATATTTAAATTTTGTATGTGTGTGACCAAACCATTTACTATATCTCCATTTGGGTGGATTTTTGCTCGTTGAGGCTCAGGATTATTCTGCTCATTGTGTTGCCTCTGTTGATCATTTCGTATCTCGCTCTCAATTTCTCGAAATCGCGCCCCTCTTGTAACAACCGTTGCTGTTCTTCTCTCAACCGCTGCTATTCTTCATCTATGTTTATGATGCTGTCTCTGTCTTCGCCCATTTCTTTCGTTCGACTTCTCCTAGAGTTAATTTTCGGTTGAATTATTCTTTTTTTTTTTTATATTACCTGCGGAGACAATATTGCCTTACGCTTTCAAAGCGTCAATATTTGTGGACTCGCTACTATGTTGGAGAGCGCTTGAGCTCTTTTCCGAGTTACTCTGGGCGATTGAATTGATTTTTCTTTAGACATAAAATTTTCTGTTTTTTTATCACAACCAGAGTAATACTGATCAAATTCACTTTTGTTTTCTTTTTTGATTATTTTCACTGGTCATTTTTTTCGTATGCGTCCAATTTTTTTGTATTTTATTGTTTATCTTACTATTTCTTTTTTTAATGATTATTGTTTTCCAGTTATTATTATGTTGAATATTATTTAAATTACATTAATTTTATAATGGAATTTATAGCTGGTTCTTGTAGCCACGAGTTGGGCGCCAAAATGTAATAAACCTTTTAATTTTTTTTTGCAGAATATTGTGTTATTATATTTTTATCAAAGTCTTCACTCGCCTGAAATGCTCGATGTGTTGATCCAATATTGAGTTATAGCGGTGAGATAAGGTGAGGCAAATGATCAGAAGATGGTCATGGTCTATGTCAATTTTTATTACTCGAGAGCACTCTTCACACTGCCTTTCTTGTAAGCGAAATTCGAGGATTACAATTTTAGGGAGGGGTGAGATCACAATTTCAGTCTTTTAGTGAAATATTGTATCGCGCCAAATTCAAATTATTACATCTTGTTGCTCAATGTGCTAAAAAATTTCGTTTAATTCGTTAAGATTTGGAGAAGTCGGTGGGGATGTGAAAAGAAATTTATGGGGACGTCGATGGAATCCTTGATACGTTGAAGAATGGCGCTGAATTTGCAGCTGCATACCAGACTATTCGAAAGTGTTTGATGTCAAAATTTCTATTGGCAAAGCGAAACTGAATAAAGCAGTTTGTTTTCCTTTCGCACTGGTGGAAGAGGGTTTTCACTTCAATTCCAATAAAGTGAAATTCAAGTTCGAAATAAAATATGCGCGTGCCCGTGTGTGTACTTAAATACCTGAAATAACTTTGATGTATAATAAAATGATTTTTACTTTCAAAAAACTGATTCGACTTAACCCATTAACGCCCAAGCATCCCAATTTTTTACCAAACTTTCAACGCGATTATTTTTTATGTTATCGGTGTTGAAAAAATTTTGTTTTCAGATATATCGACGTAGAATTTTGTGCTCTTTCAGAATATTGGCTCAAAATTCTGATTAGACATAAAGAAAAAAAAATATGGCCGATTCAAACGTGAAAAACGTAAACAATTTTTTAAAAAAACTTTTTTTCTATTTTTTTTTTGCAATGTTACCGCAAAAAATTCATACTGTAATCATGATCGGGGATGATTGCGATAGTTGAAGTTTAACAGGGAATTTTCATGTAATCATTGAACCACCCCTTTTTACAATATGGCGGCAAGAACATAAATATGATGCAAAAATAAGCTAAAATCATACAGAAATGTTAAAAGTTGAAAGATTTTTTCGCTGTGAAACACCTGATTTCAATTTTCAAAAATGTTGTATAACTCAATAATCCTTCAAATTTTAATATGCTGTATGGTTTTATTTCAGGCGATAGCATTTGAATAAAAAGTGATGGGCCGGACAAGTACTTCTAACACATATTTATATATAACTTGGAGGGGGATCTTACTTAGGGGATCCTGAAAATCTGAGAAGAATCAATTTTCTTCTAAGTAAGTCCACCATAGAGTACTTTTACCTTTGGTGCGATTTTTTTGTTTGAACGCTTCTTAGACCAATTTGATATTGTGAAAAATTGCAAATTATTAATAAAATACTTATCCTCCGATTGATATCACAAATTTTAGTGCTGCACGTAACTCAGAAGATGGTAACTTTTTTGATTCATTAGAACTTTCTTAAATTCCTAATGCCTTCCGTAAAAATGAATTTCTCACGTTCTATTTGATTTTTTTTCACTCTACAAAATAATTATAGATTTGTATTTTTTATTAATATAATGTTTTTCCATAATTTGTGATTTTTTTTTCTGAATTGTTGCGTTGAAATTATTTACAGTTGGTTTCGTAATTTTTTTTATATACCATTTTTTTTCATTCGTCATCCGATGTACTCGTCACTTTTGCATTTGTCTGACAACGTTTTGTTCCTTTGAACCAAACGTTTTCATGCATTACCATGATTTAGCGGATTCATTTTTTAAATTCATTACGTTTCAAATGGTTTTTTCATAACCTTTAGTAATGAATTGCTCATTTGAGGCAAGTTTCGGAGTAACACACAGTGTTTCACTGAGATTACTGTCCAGGTGATATAAAACATAAATGTACTCGTGTCCAATCTTTATCAATAACGCCACTTAAGACTCGAATTATCGAGATCTCATTCTTTCGAATGAAGAAAAACACAGCTTGACACAGTACGTTATAGAACTTCGGAAACGTATCATATTAAAAGCTCCCGAAAGTATTACAAACAAAATCTAGTTTCAAAAACCAAAAGAGTAGGATCGAATTCGCGTATTTTATACGAAAAATCATGAGTCTAAAAACAAATAAAAAAACCCGGTAACATGGACACTAACAAAATTCCAAAAAAAAATCATTTCAGAATTCATATACTCAGACAATGAATAGATTTCCTCGCCACGTTTGCGGAAGCACAAAATCTTTAATCAAGAATCACCTGAACAAATCCAATCAAACCTGGTAAAACTTTTTACCATGTCACGTACCCATTGTTCTCTGAACAATATAAGATTTACTGAATTCTAAAACAACGAAGACACCCACGATCAATTTTCATGCTCCGATTCTACCGTTCAATCAGGAAACGAGATCATTTATTCCTGGCAGACAGAGAGGAGGAAAAGTAAATCTGATAATACTACAGTGTTGCCTGAGCGTACCGATAGGAAAGAAACTTGCAACGATAACGGAAATAAATGATAGTCCTGTGATTTGAATCAAGAATGCAAAAATCACCATTAGTGAAATTGACCATATATTTTCTAGCTCTATACAACAGTACTTCTCGATTAAAAGATGACGCTCGCAAGATGACACTTTTAATAAAAAAATTCTATAGTTTTGGTAAAATTGCAAACTATATTTTTAATCAAGGAAAGTGCAGAATCAAGGTATTATGGTTGTCCCGGAATCAAGTAGTATTTACTCAGAATTTCGAATGAACTTTTGAAAGAAAATACATGCATCGAACAAATTTTGAACAAAAATAATCTTGACAATTTTCTAAAAATCATAGATTTATATGAAGATGTTTATTAAAGATGTACTCGGAGATTCTTTACCATGCATCAATTTAGTGAATCATGCGATTGAAACTACCAATAAAACACTTGTTGACGTTCGGCATTCATTCGCCCAATACCGAAAATTAGGACCAATTCAAGAAAACGCAGCAAGAGCTGATAATTCAAACATTCGATTAACCATACAATACATCATTGTGGGTAGTACGAAAAATTAGTAGAATGGAAAATCTTGAGCGGACGGGTTTTCATACCCTGATGTCAGTCGAGTAACGCAGGGTATTTCTTTGGAGCATTCAACTTTACTAATGAATTAATAAACGAGGATTTCAAGAATTATGCGAGTCGTTGAGGTGCACTTTGAACAATTTTAGCCGACAGAAAAACACATTCAACCAGTGATTTAAAGAAAGGCGATGAAAAAATATTAGGTACTGGATACATAGCTATAACCAACTTCCGTCCGGAGAGTAATAGTAGCTTCGAAAGGAGCCATCAAATGTTGAAGGATTGCTTAGAACATTTTATGAATAAAAATGCTAATGATTGCGATACCCGTGTTCATCTGACTAATTAATACGTTGATGAAAGAGCTAATTTCACATGCACTTCGTTGGTTGACTTTCAGACAAAACCCGCAAAGCATGTCATTATTGAAAATAAAAAATACAAAATATCCTCGATATTTACACAAGTTCTGAACGGAAATTTCAACAATATATGAAGAATGTAGGGGAGACCGGGGCAAAACGGGTCACCTAAGGAAATATTGAACTTTTCAGAAGTTTGGGAAGCTCTGTTTATTTTTTATTTAAAAAAATTAAGAAATGTACTGGAATTCTTTTCAATTTTCAAAAAAAAAAAAATCCGAGGCAAAACGGGGTACCCCTCAAAAATTGATGAAATTTTTTTTTACTATGATTTTAATTCAATGCACCTTGGATGCATTTTGTACCCGTAACCGACTGCTTCCAACTTTCCACTGTAAGCATTGAGAGCGATCTCAGCGCTTACAACGCTCTAACGTACGTCGAATAAACCCTCTGTAATTGAATTAAAAATTAATGATATGAATAATAACGAAGATTGCCAATGTTTATTTTGTAAAAAATTGTATTTTTTATCTACTAAATGATGGATTCAGTGCCAAAATTGTGCGGAGTGGGCATATGATTCATGTGCAGGTGTAACCACACATGATGGTCCGCAAACATATATCTGCGATTACTGTCGTAGACAATAATCTGCGAGGCAGTGATCGTAGATATACAAATACTTTTTATATATCTGTGCAAAAACGTTTTCACTTTGGATGTGATGTAAAAAAAAGAGAATTTGAAAAACACGAATTTAAAAAAAAAACAAGATATTTTGGAAAAAATATGTTTCGTGTTCTTTTTGGACAAGTATAAAAATTGAAAAAAAAGACAAAAAAATTTCTCTCATTTTTCGGGTATCCCGTTTTGCCCCGGTCTCTCCTACAGAGATAATAGCTGAGATCAAGAGAAGAATCAAAAGCGATACGGCAGACTGATTAATCCGTCACGAATTTTATCATGTGGATATGATATGATCATGAAAACATAGTATTAAAATGAACTATCTAATGAAAATCAAGAAATCATTGTGCATCTGAACGGTTTGAAACATCCTCATATGAATTTGTTTCAGAAATGTAATGATTCAAATTTCAAATTCCACCGAGGAAAATCACAAGATAAATTTGTAGATGGAATATTTGGGAGAAGAGAAATTATTTCATGGAATACGTACAACATTATTTTGTACTCATTGTATTCATACGTATTATTATAGGAGGAAAGTGGGAAAGGGAAGGGATTGAGTACCTTTGAGGCCTCGAAAACTGTACAAAGAAAAGGTTGATTCAAAAGCTTGCCAAATAGCTCGAAATAATTTTTAACAGTGGGCGAGCGTACGTTTCTGAAAACTAAAGCGAGGATTATTGATTTGCTCGGAAAAATAAGCAAAGTCCTATTTGGAACGAGGAGTGAAGATGATTTTATATATTTTATAATCGAAGCTATATGATTTATTGGTTTCTCCCGAAAACTAAAAGCATTTTGCGGGAATATTTTTCGAGAATATCATGAATTATTTAGAGAAATAAACTAATATTTTTAAATTTTTAATGGAGCGATGTGCTAATTAATTTGAAAGGGGACAGTGATAGGAAGTAACTTCTTAATTATTTAAATTTGTTTTAGAATCGAACCAATGAAAACAAAGTCCTGACAGCGAATTTTCACCATCATTGTGCATTCGTTCTTGTAATGGGTCAAACCGTGTCAAAAAATTTCAACTTCGAGAACTGAAATTTTATTTTTCTGAAAAATTGTAACTCGGACACGACACGAAAGAAAATAAAAATAAACAAAGACATGAAAAAAAAAATTGGTGCGGATATTCCTCTTGGTTGATAAATCAAAATTCGGGGAAATTAAATATGACCAGAGTCGCAGTCGCTGGAAATGGTGTGGAATACCTCATGTGCTTTATCATATGCATAATAATCGTTGTCATGGATGCTGCGGTTGTGGAAGTTTTGTGGTGGTTGTACCCTCGAGTAGATACGCGCCGTTACCCGCTACGCTCCATTTACCCTGATACGTACGAATACGCGTATTACTCCTTATCTTTCGCCATCCCTCTTTCCTATTCTCTTCCTTTTCACCTATTTTCTCCACCAGAGATATCGCCATTTTTTTCTACCATATTCTGCAATACGCCCTTATTGAACATTAACTTCATGTTACCACCCTGAATGTTCACGTCTTTTCATTTCTTTTGTCAACTTTCCTAGATACGATCTCTATCGAGTAAAATCAACGCTGATCTAGAATTGGAGTACCGACTCGAGACAAGTATACATTTTCGTCACTAAAACCAAAAAGTATGAGGCGATTCGCTATTGGAATTTTTACAAATAGAATGGTTTCGAAAGATTTTCGAAACGGAAATCACAGGAAAAAATATATTATGGTCGGAGGCGCTTTAAACTCATTGTTTAATGGGACTTCTTTTTTTTCTAATTCTCTACAAATGCTCCTTCGACTTCATAAGTCAGAGGAAATCGGCTAATCTTGAATCGAGTATAAATATGTTGCCTGTCTTGCGTTGCCTTGTCAAAAATTTTCACTTCGGTACTTGACGTCATGCCGTTGCCGCATTCTCTAAATGATAAGACATCAAATGGTTATTTCGAATGATGTTTTATAATTGTATGTACATGACACTTGACATCTATATACAAGCATTCGCACCCGTACTCGAACATTCTTCAGACATTTGTCGTATGAAAAAATATGTTATTGCGATCTCATTTTGAGTATCGGGAGAATTCTCGGTACTGACAGCCGTGCAATTTATGAATACAAGCTCTTTATTAATTTATATTAATGATTGATCATAATCAACTGTAAAGCGTCCTCCATGACTCTTTGATGGCCTGGGGCGAAGATGAGTGATTTTCAAGGTTCGCCAGTTAGTGCAGTCACCCCAGCCAATATTTTTTCGTAGGTTGTTCGGACCTATTGCCAGTTTTCGTAAAAATCCAAGTTGCATTTTAGAAAAAAATTGATTGTTGCAAATTAAAAAGTCGATCTTCTCCAGTTGTCTATTTTTATCCTTCGAAAAAAGTTTCGAATAAAAGTTTTTTTGGTCAAAATTAGTATTGATATATTAGCAAAAATTGAAAATGGTCAAAAAGTATTTATTATATCAACGGAAACGATTTTTTTCCCATGTCGCTTGTGCATGATATCACAAAGTGCTCTGATTTTTTTCTACACTACATGTAGACCTCCGTTCGGAATTTTTTTTATTGTCAAAGATTTGCTATGATCGCAGATTATTGCTAAACTATATCTCGCAAATAGACAAATCTTCCACTATTCTTTTGGGGTTCGGTTCCCAGCATCATTTATGGAATCAAAACCGATATTTCGATGAACAATCGATTGCAGTTACAAAAATAAAATACGTCATTTCCTTGCAATTAACTACTCAACTAAAAATGTTAGCTAATTTCTGTTTGAGACCTTTTTCATAGAGAACCTGATGACAAACAACTTTTAATGGAAACTTTTTTCGATGGGATGCTTACTATAAAAAATAACTTGAAGAAATCTATTTTTCAATTGGAAATAATTTTTTTTTTTTAGTAAAATACTACTCGGATTTTTATGAAAATCCAGGACTATATTCTTATAGGTCCAAACAGCCTATGAAAATAACAGCCAGAGGCTGGCTTTTTTGAATAGAACTTTTTGCTAAGGTGACGGAACTAAGCAATTTGATCTCAATGAATAGCAGGTCCGACGGGAAGAGCTGGTAAAACCCTTCTGTAATGCCTGAATCCGTGTTGTCCTCAGTATTTGTATAGCAGCATTAGAGAGAATTCTCGAGATGATGATTTGACGACGTTCCCGGAGCCAAGTAGACGGAGTCGTTTATTGTAGGTAATTCTCGGCTTACAAGACCTGTGTTTAAAATTCTAACTTCGATTATTTCTTTCTTTCTTATGCAATCGATAAGACTGCACCTGAATTTTTTCATAAATAAATAACTTCATCTACAATATAAGAAAAAATATGATCTATCGTGTAGTCATTCCTGGCCGAGTATTCCTTAGCAATAAATTATTTTTATATGGTTTTGAGGTACTTCACAATATTTTATTCATTGGGAAGGAGTAGAGTGAATAGAAGTATATCACATCCGTAAATTCGTACTTTTTTTTTGCAGATAGGAAAACATAAAACGAAGTATTCTTATATTCTATACTTTTTGTTTTTATTGTTCTCGCTTTTGTGTAACCACAAGCCTTTTCGATTATTTCAGTTTCATTTTTCCCCTTATTTCTCAGTTTCTGTTTGTGCTCCTGTGAGATCTCTCTCTCTCGCTCAAAAGTGATACTTATAATCACTCTTTTCTAACACACTATACTGGATTGTATTTGCTTGAGAGCCGAAGACACCATAAAAAATGTCGGCCAATGTAGATAAATACAAATTTCCTGAGCTTCAGCCAGTTAGAAACATTAAAAACTCAGAAAAAGCGCCTCTCACTCAGTGAGTAAAGCGCGAGCTGGCGCATGTCCATGTGGTAACTTGTGAAAGTATCAAAGTCCCAAGCTTCGCCTGAGGCTACAGTTTAGGAGATCACCGCAGACATCCACCAACCGCACTCTCGTCCATAGCGGTCAAGTAACACGTAGTATTATTTGTAGAATTTTGAAATTTAGCAAATTTGTATGAGATGAAACTATCACATAGAGATGCAGCTTCAAATAGTTTGAAAAATCAGGTATTCAAAAATTTCGATAGTAGGGAAGAGGAGTGAGCAATAGTGGGAACGTCGAAAAGCGGAAAGATGACCCCTTGAGTCAGTGTAAATTTTCGCACAATTTGATCATTTAGAGTGAAAAGATCAAATTTCACTTTTCATCTTTGCATCGAAAAAAAAATATCTACTTTTCCGGAGGGCTGCTGCACTTTGCCCCACTCCTCTAAGCTCAAAAAGCATTTTCGCTTATGCTTAAAAGGGTATCGAAAAAAATGCGAGGGTGTGACTTAATTGACCAATTTTATCCAAGATATCTTGTTAAAACGTTATATAATGAATTGCTTATTCGAAGATATTTCTGAGGGAGAGGATCACTACTTCTTATTCATTATCGTGATAGCTGGCACGATTTGGTTTTTCGGACGACGTGTGTTTGTACAAAGATTTTTATAGCAATGTTTCATTACAGGGTTTTAGTTATTTAGAAGGAAGAGTTTTATTACGGGGTTTGGTTTTTCTCTATAATAATAATGCGAGTAGTTTCTTTTAAATATGCATGACGAGTTAGTTATTTAGATATTTTTTGTAAAAATAATTTTTTTTTTTAAGGCAATGGGATTCAAGTTTCACTGGAATTTTAAAGTTACTCCAAGCAATATTCATTTTGCATCATTATTATTAAAAGAGGAAGTAAATTTGAAAGGTCCGAATGATCGCAAATTTCCAGGAAACACAAGGAAAATATAAAGTGGTTTTATTTCTTGTATTCCGTGTTGTACTCCTATTCATGCTTTCTCATAGAATTTTATATATCCCTAACATTTTTTTCCATTTTCATTTATTTTTTTTTTTTTTTTTTTTTTTTAATTCGTATTGTCCCCCCGCGTAGAGGCTTTCGCCTATTGCAGGGTCGGCCCGGGTCAGTAGCCAGTCCCCCCTGGGGGTCTGGTCCGGATCAGTAACCAGTCCCCCATGCGGCCGCACCCGACTTCCCCCTCTGTAGCGCATTTGCCATGGCACTCGATTCCATGGGCACAGGGAAATTGCGGAAAACCTGTGCCACTACAGCCCGGCCCTGAGCTCGCCTCACGGTATCGGAGCTACGTCGCGCCTTTTCACGGGAATGTAAACATGAACTACAGTCATATGCATGTGTCGCACAGGTACAAGTACCTGAGTGTGACCCATACATACGCCTGGAGCTACGTCACGCTCATATTTCAATTTCCGCGAAAAGGCTACGAGACCGGGAATCGAACCCAGGACCTTCCCGGCGCTCTAGTTTAGAGGCAAGCACGCTAACCACTAGACCAGAGCGCCAGTTTCATTTTCATTTATTTCCTCGTATAATTTTTACTTATTTCCAATTTCATTTTACATCCTTTCGTACGTTCCGCATAATATAAATTTTACATGTATTTCTTTTTGCAAGCAGACCTCTTTTAACTTTTTTTTTTCAATGCTAATACTTCATTCTCGTAAGTCGTTGGAAAGAAACTGCAGTTGTTGGCTGGCTTTGTATGCTTGTGTGTATGTTACTAGCAAAATATGACATGTATGTATTTGTTCATCTATGTACACATGGATTGGCCAGAGCAGTACTACAATTTTATTCTTCAGCTCTCTATTTTCAAATATTCCCATAAGTAACCTTTCTACTGATTTACAACTCTACTTTAAAGTATGACTGTTTTATTAACTTCTTGGCTGAATATTTCTATAATCTTGAATCATGCCATACCTCTATTTTCCATATCTTTCATTCTTCGATGAGCAAAAGTTTATATTCTGACAGCGTTCAATATAAAGGTAAAGCATTAATGCGACAGTAATGTCATTTCTTTCAAAACGAATCCTAAAAAGTTAGATGTAAACAAAATTGGTTCAATTTTTGGAGCCATTACAAATTTAGTTGCTGGAAAACATCAATGAAAATCTTGACTAAATAATACCCTCGTGGAAATCAAGATACATTTCGCGATATAAGGCCCTTATGTGATTCAAGAAAGAGTGGGCGAAAA
This sequence comes from Venturia canescens, assembly GCF_019457755.1. Lineage (NCBI taxonomy): Eukaryota > Metazoa > Arthropoda > Insecta > Hymenoptera > Ichneumonidae > Venturia > Venturia canescens. Next base: position 9,289,297 of record NC_057428.1, read on the forward strand.
TGCAATCCTTCTGCCTGACCTTGACGACCCAATGAAAATTTTTGGGACATATAATCGTGGTAATTTACGCAAGTATTATCAAAATCGTTTGAATCCATTCGTTTTATAAAATGTGGAAAAAGAAAAGAAAATATTGGTTGTAAATAAGTTTAATTGTATAGTATAATTATAAATGTGTATAATTTAATCTGATAAATTTAACTCCGACTTATCGTCATTTTTATCGTACTCTGAAAATGGAACAACAGGTTTGTGGCAACTAACACATGAAATAAATACTTTTGATTAAAAATTTGCTGAATATCTAAAAAAATAGGGCATTACACCTTTTTTTGAAAACTGTTTTAAAATAATCGTGAGATCGTAATAAACCAGTAGAATTTTTATTTCAATTTTATAAGACCGAAAACTGTCTTGAAAACTATTTATTATTTATGATTTTCAATTTTCGTGCGGAAACGCTAGCCGCCATGTTGTTTCGGCTTGTGACGTCACTTCGTTAGTAAACAATACAATTGCGAAAGACCAAGTAATACGATTTGCGAAAATAATGAGTTATAGTGGTATATCATTGGTGTCTCGTGCCTGAATTCAATAATACAGGTGTAAAAATGCCACAAAAATTGTGGATTCATCGCGGATGGGACTCAAAAGTTCGAAGGCCTAAAATAGCGAACAGGCATTCTGCATATCTATATATACCTATATACTAGGGCGGTTCAAAAAAATTTTTTTTTGTTTTCCATTGCAAACAGGCTTAAAAGTTTCTTTTTGGTGTAAAAAGACTCCAGTTAAAATTTGAGTCCTTAATATTAATATTTAGATAGTTCTCATCGCACTTTTCTATTTTCCATAAGAATAACATTGGAAATTTCTTTTTTGCACATTCTGATACTTACTGCAAGCCCATCGTGCGTCATATAAAAATTGTCTTCACTTATTCTTATAGAAAATCGCACGCTCTACAAAAAAGGTCTCTTATGATTTTTCGTTAAACTTAATAGTTTCAAATTTATCAGAGGTCAACGTTCAATCTATCGCAAATTTGACCATTTTCAGTACATTATAGCGGATTTAATGGTTTTATTGGAAAGGATTGGCGAAAAATTTGTGTTTATCTTAAATTTAGTCTATTAGAGAATATTTGTTCATATTTTTTTGTAATAATATGGCCAGCGATACTCTGAGAAAAAAAATTAAAAATAACTTTCAGTATTTGATGAAAATCATATTTCAAAAAAATAATACACACTGAGGAACACCAATATCTATTTTTACAAGAATCAATAAACTAAACTATTTCATCGACAACTCCACCGAGTATAAAAGTAGTTATATTACCGATATAGAGTCTAAAAGTTTTTTTTTTATCGGTACATTGATATGTATGAGACAACTCGATTGCTCAACTATAATTTTGAAAATTGATTTTAACCATAAAAATTTTTAAAACATGTACGGAGACTATAATAAAACAAGAATAATTAAATACAGTACTTTACTTAACAAGATTTTTTTTACATAAAAAATTTTATAAATTTCTCCTAATACATTTTTTTAAACTATTCGATTTTTTTTGGATTACTGTAAAAAATTCTTCATGAACGTTTTCTAAGAGACCGAGTTCTGTTTAATGGCTTTGATGTACCTTTTGCAAAATCAACATTGAAATCTCCACTCATCAGACCGAAGATCGATCCTTTAACCTGAGTCAGCGCTCGGGGGGATGTCACTCGAAAACTACTAATTTAAATCTTAGTTTTACGAAAGTGTGTACAGCGTGATACGTAATAGTTATGTCACAATAGTTGACTTACCTCAGCTATTTTTCAATGTAACCACACCTACAGCTCGGCAATCAGGTCTTTTGAACTTAGCAATATAATTAAAATTTGAGACATCCTTCCTTTAGTCGACTCAAGCCGAGTTCACCCGAACGAGTGTTGCATAGCCGAGCATGAAACGGTCGCCGAGCGGGTATAACAGAGACGCTTTGACTATATCTCTCTAGCTCCCTTAGTCGAATCGAGCATACTTTATCCGAACGAGCGTTACATAGCCGAGCATGACGGCTCAGTCGTTCAGTGCCCACAAAGTAAAGTGCACAGCGCACTTGAAGAAGTTTTCTCTTCAAAAGTAAAACTCGTAATAATAAAACAAAACTATCACTTTCATATTTTTAAAAATATCACAGCTTTTTTTTTAGGAAAAGGTTTCGATTCACCAAAAAAATCGTGGGAACTCTTTTTTTTCCTTTTCCTGTACAATCTTTTTTAGGAGGTCATGTTTTTTTCTTTCATTTCCAAAATTTCTGTTTGTCGATGTTCTTTTTGTTTCATTTTTTCCATTAGTTTCTTATTTAAACTCTAATTTTTTTTTTCTTGATGTTGATTGTTGTTTTTTCATTTTGACCATTTCTTACTGAACTTCCTGAGTTGATTTGAGTTGTTCAGTTTGTTCGGTTTCTCGGTTTTCTTTGTTTTTTAAATACTTTGCCCATTGATTTTCTAGAACAGTTCGGTTTTTGCTCTTGGAAGACCAGTTCCCTGTTTTGGTCGGCTTAGTGACAGATGAATGAACTTTATCCTGAGGAACTGCTTCGACTATTGAAGACGTGCTGGTTGAAGATTCACTGTATCTTAATGTTTTTTGGAGATTTTTTGTTGAAGGTTGCTGTGAGCTTGGTTGATTTTTTTCACAGGAAGCGTCGATGCAAGCACATATGCACAGCATTATTACTGTGTTCAAAAATTTCCCTCATCTGGTCAAAATATTCAAAGGTCTTGTATGCCCCATCAGAGGCTGCGATATTGTCCACACACTCATTATACTTTTTAGCTAATGCATTAAATTCCCATTTCACTTGATTACTCGACATCTACATGAAACAAAAAAAAACCACAAAATGTAAAATTCATATTCAGCTATAGTTATAATCAGTTTCTCAACTTTTCTCACTGTACCTATATTCCGAAATCCATTAAGCCCTCCGCAGGTCGCATGTCGAGTCCAAAATGTGGCTGTAAAAAATGATTGCAGTATTTTTATAAAAGTATAATATGATTATTGAACTATAAATAATTATAATCTATATTGCAACGTACCACTCACCAGACGGCCTGAGCCCGTCAGAACGATCAAGACATCGCGTACAAATGGAATTTCACGTTAAACAACGATGACCGTGTGCGTCGTTGTTGACATGTGGCGGCCATTTTGGGTCGGTATACAAAGGCTGGGAACAAGCCACTCTGAACGATTCCACAGGTCATAAATTTGAACTAAATTTTCTTTTTTATTTTAAATTATCTTGTTATCCGTTTTGAGCGCAATTAGAGTCAAAATGATTGGAAAAATAAACAGAATTGAATGGAAACGGTTACATGATAGATTTTATTTAAAAAAATTGGGTCAATTTATTAATTAAACCCAAACATGTCTTTTACTGTGCATGTGCAAATGAAACGTTCTCAAACGATCGCAAACACAAACTCATTTTAATTGTTTCTTATAAATCAAATAATCGATCGAAATTATAAACTCAAATGAATTGGAAAATTCAATAATAATACGGACCGGTTGACAGAAACCAAGTCGTTTTTGACGCATAACTTGTTTTAGTAGTACATTGACCGTGATCTCATCAAATGTAAAGACAGACCCATTTTCATTTACAGGAACAAGAGAGTTAAACAGGGAGTTGATATTGTATACGGTAAAGCAATGTTAGATACCTGAGTACATAATATGTTCAGCATTTTCAGCGAGAAAGCGAGAAAAATGTAAGCGGAGAACATGAGTTTGACCCAACTAGACCCAGATGCGAAAGTTCTCGCCACAGTGCCGATGGATTATTCGCTGAGGATAATCTTTCAGAGTAGTACTCATTTTTTATTTGCTTGATACATACCAATAATATATTTCTGAATTACTTATAAATCACCATAGTTAACAAGTTACCGGAACGTTTTACTTTTTTGTACATCGAGTTTTTCAGTTGAATACGCACTTTGAGTGCATTTGTTATATAACCATGGTGCCATCTTCCTGTTAGTGGTGAAAGTTCATAGCGGTATATGAGCATCAAGTGTGATCTATTTATTTGGCTATTTAACGGGGGAAACCAGTTTAGGAGGCTGAAATTTTGGTGTTTTTCGTGAACTTTTTTGACAGAAAAGGAATAATCAAAATTTGTTCAAACTTGGAGGATATTTTATTCATGTTTTGAAGTACACTTTGCAATTTTTTTAAGCCATTTACACTGGAAATAATTAAGTTAGAAGTTTTGGTTCATGGATGATCATCGTCCGAGTTTTTTTGCTGGTGGGCATTTCTGAAGTTACAATTTTTATCGGTAATCATAACAATTTTGTTTTTCGCTAACAACACATTTCCTAGGAATATAAACCTACTTGTGATAAAAAAGTTTGAAAATTGCACGTTTGTGAGGTGTCCGAAAGAAGTTACTCAACTTGAGTTGTCCCGCTTCTAAAAAAAAAAAAAACGAAATCACTATAAAAATACTCTAAAAAAGTGAAAAAGAGCGACAAGCATTAAAAGATCGCGACTTTAGTTTCGAATGATCTTTCTATATTTACATTGTCAATTCAAAATTTCCTTCCTGATTATTTATTGAGTTTATTCTATGAGCCAAGAACAGTGAATGAATTTTGGTTTCTGCAAGGAATCGAGGTACACATACATCGGTACTGGCCAGAGTTGTATCGCTTTAAGCGTTAGCATGATTTCACGATTAAGAGTTTGTTATTTTGATTCAATGTACAAATTCACTATCAAAATTAGACACAATCTTGGAGTGTACGGTAAAATAAAAAAATTTACAAGCCGAATATAGGCGGTGCCGCGATACTAAATATTTATCAAAAAAATAAAATAATAATATAAACTAGTTGACTTCGTATGAAATACCCCTTATATGCTTCCATAGATATATTAAATAACTAACGAATCAAGAATGCGAGCACGTAAAAATCGTCGTTCCTCAATATTTCCCTGGCTTTATATTATTTCCTTTTTCCCTGGAATTCCTTTCAACAACCGTTCTTCCTCTACTGAACGTTATAGTCTCCTTGCTCTCACCATTCATTCCGTTTACGTTGTGAAATGCGCACATGGAATAAAGATTTTTTTTTTGGGTGAAGGTAGAAAGGTCTCCAGAGAATTTTTTTGTAAATGTGGGACAAGACGCGATATGAAATATAAATGTGAACGGAGTTGAGATGGTAGTAAAAGATGAAAACTTGGATCGTTAAGTACGACATAAGATGATTCAAGATTCCATATATTCAGATGCTTAGGCATAAGATGCCTTGAAAAGAATTTCAACCACGAAAATATCCAAAGTTATAATAATTCTCAAACATTTATCAAATATTAAAAAAAAAATGAAATACGATAATTCCGAAAAAGAATACGATCATATTTATTTGCTCCAAAATTTCCTGATGGGATTTTGCCTATAAATTGTATTTACGAATAAGAACACAAGTTCAGCAAGTATATCATATTTGAGTATATAAGAAGTCGGTGTGGCTAACAACTAGCTTCCTTTTTCAATACTTGGCATCGAGCCATTGCCGAGGCACTCGATCATATGTATAGGGTAGGACAAAGTGAAATGCTCGGCTGTAACGTAACGATCCCTCAAAGGTGTAATTTTTATCGTTAATGAACAGGGGGATGCGACTTTTCTCAAGTTTCACAACACATATCCTGACTCTTCTAACCTGCCAAGTATCTCAATGAGAGATGTTCGTTTGATCAAACTCCACAGAATATGCAACTCAAAAAGATCTAACTTACTTGAGGAAGAGCGTATAGCTCGTGCATAATGACCACGATAAAAAAGTGTCGGTCGCGTAGAACTCGCCGAAAAACGACACTTAGCTGTCATGTGCAACAAATTTATTTAAAGTAAACTGTCGGAGAAAAAGAACTCTAACATAATACAAGTTCAAACGGAGAACTAATAATACTTTTTTTTTACAAATGTTTATTATCAAATTTCATATCTATTTATTCTTAAGGATACAACAAAAACGAGTAAATAAATCCATATTTTCTAAATATGTTATATATATTAGGGTGGTTCAAAAAAAACGACTATTTTTATTTCTTCAAAGCCCGGGTTTCAATTATTGCAGTGAGGTGAAAAAAGATGCCTGACAAAATTTGAGCCCTTAAAAAAATTTATTAGAGGTCGCTCATCGCGATTTTCTATTGTCCATTTAAATAACACGGGGAAGACCTTACTAGCTGCGTTTGAATTTTATTCCTCGGCAACGGATGAGGGTACGACAACGCCCAAGGTGGTTTTTTGTAGGGATTTGAACGCTCTATAAAAAAGTCTCTTGGCGTTTTACGCTAAACTTACACCTACAAAAGTTATTCAATGTCAAAATTGACTTTGAAGAAAATTTCGACATTTTTTCACTTTTCCGGCGAAACTATCGACCCTGTCACAAAACGCTGTGGAAACTTTTTCGGAAATCATGTGATTTAGTATAATATCGTGATCTTAGATTATTATAAAATTGAATAATTTATAATACTACATTACGAGGTTATTCTTAGAGAAAAACTGCAATTCCCGTCGAGTGAATCGATATTAACAAAAAAAGTTCCAAGTTTCAAGTGACGGTCCCGGAGCAAGAGAGAGAATTTTTGAAAAGCGTGAGCTCACGAAAATCTGGAGTTCGTGAGGAGGGCGAAGAATACGCACAAGTCCGAAATCTCTCGATCACTTGATCGATGTAGTGAAACACACGCGAAATACATATCGAGAAATTGATCTCACACATGAGACTGTTTCATTTTTAGCAGGTCACCATCACACCTCCAATTCTGAAATAACGTATGGCAGCAATATCAGTCACTGCGGGGATGAGCATCGGAAAAAGATTCGTGGTCACGAAGCGAATTCAAGTAGTCCTCCCTTGACACATTCAGATAATTTACATGAATTATAAGCGTCGGTATTACTGATCACACACACACTCTATCCCCCGAGGTCATAGAGGTACAAAAAACTCCAGAAAACGAAAATTGTAACGAGAAAAATTTGAATCCTCATATTGTTGAGATTTTGGGGAAAATAATTATAGACAATTTGCTTCCAAGATTCCGAATGAATTGATGGTCCGCTGGAAAGGGATTTTGAAGAATGGATTACTGACGGAGAAAACTATTGTGAACTCAAAAATATTCAAAGAAACCCTATTTCATCACATTTTTCCAACAACTTCAAACCCCATAAACCCATAAACCCATAACTTATGATTTTTATGGAAAATGGCAGCCTCCCCCGACGGAATGTCACGTATTATAGTCCAATCAATAATTTCGAGAGGAAAAAAATATTCTTGCATCGATTTTCTAAAAAGCCGCACTTTTATATATTGTAACGGAACGCTCGTGCCAACTCAACCTGAACGCAGCCACGCATCGGTTCGAGTTACCTTAAGGTTGTTCAATACCTGGTTATTGTACACATCATGCATTAAATTATGTTTATTTATTTGTTAATAAATCATACTTAATATTATTATTGCAAAAAAAAAACAATAAATCAATTTCAAATACTGTATGTTCAATTTTCCAATTGTTCTTCTACGTTGGCATTATCGTTTGCCGCATTTTTATTTTTCTTCCGATTAGATTCAACATATTGTTGATTGCCATTCCGAAACTTCTTCGTTTAAACGCTGCAGGGAATTTGTCCTTTACCACTTCTGAAATTCATACAATGTTAAATTATTCTTTAGTAGTTTTTGTCAATCAATTGTCAACTTCCCGCTTATTGAACGGAATTTTTCACATAAAAACATATTTTCTTATCAGGTATCCACGACCTGGAGTCTCTGACAAATCTTGATGAATTTGAATAGAAAAAAGTTTTTCTCGATCAAAAATTTTTATTTCTCAAAAAAACATAGAAACTTTTTAGAATTGAAGGAGAAAAAGTCTTTATAACCAGTCAAGCAGAAAGTTTTGGCTGATAAACGTATCCGTTTTGAATGTATTCATCATCGACGTTTACTTTCGATCACCGAAATTGTATTATATGTCTGTTCTCGATGATGAAATTGTAGTCATGCTTAAATCTACAACGTTTACAGCCTGATTCTAAAAACAAAAGCTGCTCGGACCATCTCTACGTGTCCTCTCCTCGCGATATTCATATTGTTTTGTTGTGCTTACGTAGTAACACGTTTATTAAAAACACATCAAAAAAATTTCTATGTTATAAGAATAGTTGGACGAAATTTCGAAAGATCATGGGGAAAAAACGCTCGAGATCTCGGTTACGCGATTCGAAGCGTAGGAAGGATGAAAGATTTAATAAAATACAAATACAAATCGATAATCTCACAAAGGTTGTCGAGGCATTAGCCAATATTCAACAAAAACGAGGGCCATCAAATAACAGCGAAATAACCTCGGAAATAATTCAAGATTTACCGATGGAAACTACAGGTAATTTCGAATAATAATGCCAATCTAAATTCGGTACTGCAATCTCATTTTTCCACACGAAAATTGAGAGATGAAACCCATACGGTTTCATGGCGTCTATACGACCTTGATATAATCCTCGAGATAGAGTTCAATGAGAACGTAAATCTCAAATTACACAATAAGTGTGTTAATATTTTCGATTTTTTGTTTGTCTTCCCTCTCTCAGAATATGAGAGGAGTAAGGATGAGCAGTCTGCTTATACATCGAAAACGGCTGTATCTGTTCAAAGTACGGAAAATATCGATGAAGTGGTTAATGAGGAAGAATCATCAAAAGATAATATTCTTAAAGTACTGGGAATGGATCCAATTTTCACTCATAGAGAGGTTAAGTACCACCTAGAATTGAGCAACACATGGGTAAAGTGGATGGTTGAAGGACTTCCTGAGAAGAATAAGAAAGAAATTATGGAGTCATATAATCGTAAAGGTGAATTTTATTCAGAAGCACCCAAATTTAATTTAGAATTGGGGCCATTGCTAACTGATATAGCTAAGAAGAGGGATCAACATTTTACGGAAACACAGAATTGCGTTGGGACTGCTTTATCGGTTCTGGCTGCTGCTGTTTCAATGTTGTTAGGGTAATTGGATGAAGGTGTTGACGAAGATGTCCTCACTGACTATATAAGTCAGGCAGGACAAATTTTAACTGATGTTTTTCATGAACAATCGGTAGCAAGGAAGTCTTTCATCACCCCACTATTAAGCAAGAATATTAAGCCAGCTGTAGAAACTATTTTATCGAAGGAGTGGCTCTATGGGGATAACCTTAAAGATAAGGTCTGAGATATTAAAGAAATCGGAAAAGCTTGTGCGGATTTGAAAGAGAAATTTCCACCAAAACCGACTACAAAATTTGGAGATCAGGGAAACGGAAGATACTCACCGGCGAATTATCGTCAGGTGGGTCAACAGCAGAGACGTCGTCAAATAAAATTCAAGACAAGATCATACACGTCAACTCAACGCCCATCGAAGCCAGCTCCACGGACGACGAACTGGTCATCATCGAGGAAATAACAAGGGTAAAAAAGATTGCTGGATGTTTGTGTTATTTTATAGATCGTTGGAGAACGATTACTTTGGACAAAATGATTATTAACTCCATAAAGGGATATAAGATTCCATTTACGGAGATACCTTATGAGAATTTTCCTCCAGGGGAAAAATTTTTCCTCCCAGAGAGCTACAAAATATCCAGAATTAAATCAATCAACTTTTATTGAAGGGTGCGATTGAACAGTGTATAGAGTGTGAAGGGCAATTTTGCTGTGCATATTTTCTTGTCCCAAAGTCGGATGGTTCAAATCGTTTCATCTTCAATTTTAAAGAATTGAATAAATTTATTAATCCTCCTCATTTTAAATTAGAAGATATTAGATCTGCATTGGATTTAATATCTCCGGGAGATTTTTTGGGAACCTTGGATCTTAAAGATGCATATTTATTGGTCCCAATTCATAAAGATCATAGGAAATATTTAAGATTCAGGTTTTGTGGAAAACTATATCAATTTTTAGTTTTACCATTCGGTCTGTGCTCAAGTCCTTACATCTTTACCAAGATAATGAAACCAGTTGTAAATCAATTGAAATTACAAGGAATATTAATGATTTTATATTTGGATGATTTTCTCATCATTAATGGCTCCAAAAGAGAATGTGAGGAAAACATAAGGATTGCAATTGATCTGCTGGAAGATTTAGGTTTCATCATAAATTACCAAAAGAGCTCAATTATGGCGAAACAGAGTTGCAAATATTTGGGATTCATTATTGACTCTTTAAATTTTTCTTTCGATTTGACTGATAAGAAGAAGAATAAAATTATTAATTTTGCAAATGAATTTAAGCTTGGAAAGTCGTACAAAATCAGAAAATTTGCAGAATTCTTGGGAATTTTAACTTCAGCCTGTCCAGTTGTAGCATACGGTTTTATACATTGCAAACGATTAGAACATCAACAGTTTTTGACGTTATAGTTCAATGGAGGAAATTATGAGGGTAGAATATTAATCATTAATTCAATGATTGAAGACTTAAATTGGTGGAAATTAAACGCAGCTATTGGATCTAATTCAATTAAAAGGCATAAATTTGCGATTGAGATTTTTTCTGATTCATCCTTAACAGGCTGGGGCTGCTATTTTAAAGGTTTAAAAGTGCGTGGTTTTTGGATCAATGAGGAAAAGAAAAATCACATAAATTATCTTGAACTGTTAACTGCCTTTTTTGCAATTAAATATGCTTTACGTCTGAATTATCAAATTGTGAAGTGCTTATAAAATTGGATAATACGACAGCAATTTCGTATATAAATAAAGCTGGGGGTGTACAGTTCCCACACTTGAGCGAATTAGCTAGAAAAATTTGGAATTAGTGCGAGAGCAGAAAAATCTGGCTCAAGGCTTCATACATTGCATCAGCTGAGAATGTGGAAGCTGACAGAGCATCGCGTAATCTTAACATTGATTCGGAATGGGAACTTTCCAAAGTCGCATTTGATTGTATTGAGAGAAGATTTGGTCCTTTTTCAGTCGATTTATTTGCATCTCGATTAAATAAAAAAACGTGCGAAATTCTACTCAAGATTTCCAGACTCGGAAGCACATAATTGTATCAAATAATTGTACCGCCTTCGGCGGGCTCGTTTGATCGTTCAATTATATTCGTATCCAATCCAGGACGACGGGAGGCTGTTTTATTAATTATACTGCGGTTTCCCCGTAAATTGCTCCTCAGTAAAACTTCTGGGTCGAATAGTGCCTTAACTAATGATTTTCCCATCGTTTGATAGGTAAATTGACTTTGAGCTGTTCGCCATTGTTGCGGGGTAACGAAAACGTTGCTCCCCTTATGACCAATTTCGATCTTTATTAGAGATAGCTTCTACCTACATGTGTAATTTTAATTAAAAAGAAAAAAGTGCAACATACGCACTCATATTTACCAACTCATTGATATTCGTCAAGGAATTCCCCTGATTACAATTTTTATGTATCGCAATTTGTGCTTCTTTCAGGGTCTTTATCTCGTTACACAGATTGCGTAAAAGGTCCATCATAGCTTTGTCTGCTGATCAATTAAAAAAATCAATTAAAAAAGTAGACCTATCAATTATTTTGAACACACTGAAAATTCAGGAGCTCTCATTTATTTGAAGAAACTTACATTCCTTCGTCAGTGCCTGTATCGTCTCTTGACGATGTCCTAACCTTCCTTTTACAGAGAGTTAGGTGATTGGTATGAATGAATTAAAAAATAAACAGTGGAATTATTTTTTGTAGAAAATAACAACAACTAGTTTATTCGGTATATAATACAAGCTGCTCCGATGTGGACAGCTTGGAGTTCCTTACGAATCTGATTTTACAAAAATGCTTAAAAATAAGGGAAGAGGAACAGTACCCCTTCTTACTAACTAACGAGAAATTTGGATTGGCTATTGTAATAAGAAGAGAGGAGGGAGCAAAGTATATGTTCAAAAAATGTAGAAAGTACAGAATACTCGAATTCTTTGCGCAGATTGCCAAAACGTGACGTACCGACTTTTTCGGAGCTTGACGATGCTAATGATAAAAAAAAGAAGGGAAATAACGTTTATGAGGTGGATGCGTAAAAATTCCCAGTTCAAAAAATCTTCTATTTCCAATTGCCCCAAGTGGACGCCACATGTCGGCCATAAACCCTCTGTGCGCCCAGCCCTTTACTTGCGCTGGGCCTCGCGGTGCCACCCCTCTCTATCTTTATAAAAAAAGTGGCGCGTATTATTCGCGTTGCACAGTACCTTCGCCATCAGAGGCTAGGGAAGGTCGAGCTTCATTATCGTGATCGCGAGATTGACCAAGGGTTCCTCTACTTACTGGCTTATGTTTTTTATTTTGTCCAATATTTGCCAATGAGTCATGAGCGCCTTTCATATTTTTGCTGATCTAAATAAAAATTATCTGAAAATATTCACATTATCCTCTAAATACGAGTGTAGATCCCTTTTATCGGATTTTCTCAAGCTTCAAATTATTCAACTTTATTCTAGTATTATTGGAAATTATTTTACTCAATAGTCGCATTTTACTATTTGAATAGTTTTACAGAAACATTTAAGTTCTCGAAGGTATTTAAAAAATTAGGAAAAAATCTGAAAAAATATAAATACATCGCTGGAAGTTGATGGACGTGGCTCAGATGTTTCTAGATAATCTGAAGCCAATTCCGTCTCAGGATTTGGATCAGATGCTTCTGGACAATCAGAAACTAGTTCCGTCCGCAGCCGTCTTTCATTATCATTTTCTTTTCCATTCCCTGATAAGTAATCAATATTTCGGCTTTTAAGGAAGTGATCTTTCTTTCTAATTTGTGTAATCTTTTTTTCAAATACTTGACGGAAGTTGAAAGCCGGATCCAAAATTATGTAGCGTTTTTCAAATAGATTGTCAATGAGTCTTAAAGGAATAAATAAAAAATATGCAATTTTATTTATTTAGAACGCATCTAAAGTTGTTACATTTTTTTTCAAAAAATTTTTCTGACTAACTGTTTGGAGAGTTGAAAAAAAGATTTCCAAGAAAATGACTGTGACTTCGAAAAAATAATTCTTACAAAAACGTTCTAACACGAAAAAAAAACTCTTAAGCAAGGCATTACGATTGTTATTCTTCACGATAAAATAATTTTTCGCCCTATTTCGGGTTTGATTTGAAAATATGAAAATATAAATGGCAGAAACGATTGACCGGTACGCTGAAAAACTCTGAGATACCGTGCAACGCTATGAAAAATAACGGCTAGTGAATAGGAAAACTGTGAGCAGAACATGGTTAAATCCACTCAACGTCAAACGAGCTGAGGCGATGAAAACTTTGTAAAATTCCCTGTACCACCTAATTCAACTTCGTGAGCGAAATATACCAAAAATGTGAGAGCCGTACGTTGTGAAATTAGCGAAAAATTGTTCATGTATCCAAATCACTTTGAGACTCAAATCATTATCACTCCAGACCCAAATCACTCACTGAAATAAACCCCGATTTCACAATCCTGCGGAATAGTTTGAACTCTCCAAAAACGTGTTTCACCCAAGAGAAGAAGAGAGCGCATTGCGAACGGTCCTTCATTTACAAAAGACTCGCCGTACAAACGCGTTCCGCTATAACGACACAAGCCTCCTGCGACCACAATCTTATAAAAGGCTCATATAACGGTGTGCGAATGCACAAATCCATTTCGGAATGATGGCTCATTTTAGGGGAAATAATTTATGATATATTTTATCAAAGTCAGCGTATTTTTCCTATTTTTCCCACAGCAAAAATACTTACACGATACTAATATCACTTGGGCATTATAACACTTCCACCCTCTTTTCGGTTTTCCCCCTTTTTTTTCTAGCGCCAATCAATAACATTCGATAAATCATGCAGGGTCTTCTTCTTCGACAGCGAATTTCTCATAATCGGAATCCTTTATCCACTCAACAGTTACAGCAGATGTGTATACGTATCCGCAAAAGTTCCTGCAGTCCATTTCACGAGCGCGAACAATTGGTTTTCTCCAATCATAATAATCATTCTTTATACCAATGAAATTTTGTAAGAACAATGCCCAATCTAAATGATTTGAAGTTAAAATAATTGTGAACGGTAATTTTTTTTTTTCATATTCGGTGATGAATGCGTAAAAACTTACTTAAATAATTAAAAATGAATAAAAATATTAAATAATTAAAAAATTAAAACTTATTGAATAATATTAAATTGTTGAGTTATGAATGCGAGGACAGGCGTGTGGAATGAAGAACACCCGAGCTTTTAATATTATGGAAAAATATTTATTTCATACACGACTTTTATTTATTCAAACAAACGTACGTCCGTCCTAGTACACAGCCTCTGACTAAGACAGTTGCCGATCGTATAAACAAACGAGCTCACCCTCTAGCCAGAGGCAGCGAGATTGAAAGGAGGCACTGAGCAGGCATGAAGGCGGGAACATTCAAATACTTCACATAAATAATAAATAATAAATAATCTGACAGCTTATCGGTGAATCTGCTACGTCTCTCGGAAAAGCTCAAACAGTGACGTTAGCTTCGAGTATGGGATCTTTTGTTTTTTTCAAATGTATAATACAGTTCGTCAACTTTCTAACCCATGTTAATGAAATAAAACATTTTTTGAAGAGCGAGATGCCGCCGTTATATGTGATAAAACGTGGCCCTAATAAAAAATAACACCTTTTTGGAAGCACAAAAAAAATTCCAACACGAACTATTATGGATGGAATAACTACGAGTAGGTTTCGTAATTAGAAATTTCAATATTTTTTCCTATAGAATAACCAAATACAAAACTAGGAAATTGAAATTATAAGTGAATGAATATAAATCATTTGTAGGCGGAATACTATTACAAACCTTCGGGTCAATGGTTCTTCTCTTGATCGTCTGCTCCAAGAGTTGGTTAGTTTGACTGACCGTGAAAGCTGTGATCAAGTTTATGAGGAGATTGAATTCCAAGTGACATATTATTTTTTAATCTTTTTTTCAAGATAAACACAAAATATTTTTTTCATGATTAATACAATACGGCAGAAATGTTTCCGGATAAAAGTCACTAGTTATAGTGGAAAAAATAATTTTAGCATACTCCTTTTTATTTTCAAAGAAATTCGAAAAATCCGTTGAAGTAAATCGAGTAGATGAAAGTCAAGCGGACGACGCCGTCAAAATGGTAAATAACGAATCAAGTGGAAACAATGGATTCGATAATTGAAATAATTCCATCTACTTGAATAAAAAAGAACAATCTCATGAAGAAATGAATTTTCCAACCAAAAATCTCGTCAGTAGTTTGATTGCAATGGCTATTAAATGACGTCCAAGCACGTCTTATGAAACCGGTTTGAACGGTGCATGGGCAATCAATGTCTCTTCGAGTCCAATTGAATCGGCTAGTTCGAAGTATAACTGGAAAAAACTGATCAGAAAATACTCACGAAATGTCAGTGTATGTACATCACATATGCATTATGTGTGGACGTTATTTAGGATCAGCTGATATCAGATTTTCAATCAAATTAAATGGAGCTCATTTTTTATGTTTATCACTAGAAGACCAACTGCGAGCGATTTTTTAAGTATATATATCTTGATAAGTAATTATATATATATTTTATGTAGGTCGTTACTATGACGATGTGAGAATTGACGATTGATATTTTTTAACAGTTTGTCAGTTTGTCTCCGACTGCTCTTCTGCGAGCACATCAATTTAATATTGCTAATTAAATAAATGAAGTTCTTTTTTTGTACCATCGATTATATCTTTTTACTTAACCAAAACAAATGTGATACTGAAAGATGGTCAAATTTTCGAAATCCATAAATTCATAGGAATTATAAAAAATAACATACAAAATAATTATGCAATTGGTAATTACTATAAATTGGAAAGAAAATCATTCGTAAAGAACAAAAGGCTGGACCATTTAATTGGTATAGAATAAAAAATCTGAACTTTAAAAGCTGTTAACACGGGATTTATTTTAAAAAAAGCAATGATCTTTAAAATGCCAAACTTGACAAATTACGTTACCTACATTCATGTTTTTGAATCAGATATGTTGTCGTGAACTAATTTTTTACTTTTATATTGCGGTTCACTCTGTATTGAATTTTTTTTAATCAGTAAATTGAAAATAAAGTTCACAATTGATTATCGATTATTGTTTTTATGGTGTACCATGTATTATATTCAAGTTATAAGTGATTATAATGTACAATAAATATAAAAATTCCAGAAGTTACCCCGAGTCAAATCGATTAATTTATTGTCTGATGAATAAAATTTTATCTGGAAATGGAGTCCACTCGAAAAAGAAAAACAAGGCGACATAACCAAAAATACGTGAAAAAATTTATAATTCAAAAGTATATTGAAACATATACAAAAATTCACCGCTATATATAATCTCATATCTTTCCTATATTCCTTAATATATATTTTCCAGTATATAGTTTTTCCTAGCTAGCCTTTCAAAAAATGTGTAGGCAAAATCGATTCAAACGTCAAAAATCAAAAAAATAATCACGTCAAACTTTTCGGAATGCACAAAAAAATGTTTGCTCCTGCTGAGACAAATGACGCGCGTGCAGTTTTGACAGTGCAGAAATGTTATACTTTTAGTACTTAAATCGGTGCCGAAAGTGCGTATTTTCGACCGAGGTGTAAAGAAAAAAAATTACAATTCTGCTCTCAATGATCATAAAATGAAAAGATACAAAAAATATATGAGATGCATGGATAAGGATGTAGACCCCAGGCTCTGGGATTGAAATGTTGCCGAATCGCTCCGATATCCCGTGCAACGAAAATTTGGAAGAATGTTTTTTTTTTAGGTCATGAGTAGACCCTGGATTCTGGGATTGAAACGTTACCGAATCGCTCTGAGATTCCAGGCATCCAGGGAAAAAAAGGAAAAAGGATTTTATGATTGTTTGAGCAGAGTGCATGCAGAGTCTAATTTGTCCAAGAGATCTGAGCTGGTTCTTTAGGCAGAGAGAACTCTCTTTCGAATGAGTCACGCAGCGCTTCTTATACCTGGTTCCCCTCCACAAATCTCTCAAACCCCGAATTTCTTAGTTTTTGACCTGTTCTGCGCATCATTCTGTAACGCATCCTATTATTGGCTCGCTTCCATAAGTCTCGCTCCACGATTGGTTGAGAGGATTACCGTGTGAAGCGCGGACAACCGCTTTTTATGATTTTCCGCCTTATGTGATTTTTAATAATCGAAATTTCAATTGGATTCGCCATCAATTTATTATTTCTTTCATTCAGCATCGTTATTTCGTTTAAAATCACTTGATTAATTTAATTTGGAAAAATGATTAAAAGTCACGTACGCGTTCTCTGATACTCCCGAATACTCTGATTGTGCATGCGCAATAATGGATATTTCTGTTTGTGATCATTTTATCGAAGCTACGAATTTAATTTAACTTACGATCGTTTTTCTTTTGTCCGGCTTATTTTTCTGATTATTTCGATCGTAATTACACGCTTATAAAATAAACATTGAAAAGAATATTCGTTCGTACATTTATCGCGCGGCATGGTTCAGAGCGGTGCCGAAGCCTCACTCGGGCCCATGCACAACGACCTAAGATGGCCGCCACCTGTCATCGATGCCGTGCGTGGTCGTCGTTGTTGCGCGATCTTTAGTTCGCGATGTGCTTCAATATCTACCCAATTTTGGAAAAAGTGAACATTCTTCGGGCTAATTTCATCCGGATTTTTATATCATTCTTCTCGATAATTTTAGTGACCAATTATTATCATTATCATTATCATTATAATCTAAAAATAAAACCGGACGTTCTCTGCGATCCATATACTTGATGCGATTTTAAGCCTATCATCAATATCTATCAATAATTATTTCCTATCAATTTGAAATTACAGAATATCAGCGCCTTTCCAAGTGGTTGCCGTGGCATTGATTTTCGCGGGAACTTTTTCGGCACTCGTAGGTCATTGTTATTCGGATCACAAGACTGTAATCGCTTGCGGATTATTTCTACTAGGCGGTGAGTTGAAACATTTACTATTTACTCCATTTGAAAGAAAAAAAATATTTTTTAAACTTGTTTATACAATGAGGTATGGAGCAGAATCTTTTGAGCCAAATATTACGTCGTGTTGAGTTTCCACATTTGTGTGAACGAGAATGCGATGAAAAGAAAAGGAAAAAGAGCGATAAAACAGTGTGAAGAAAAGTTTGTAAGTCACGTGTATATACCTATTTTCTAGAAAGTCGGTGAGTCCACCAAGTCACGTAGCAAACCTCTAAGGTAGCACTATATCTTCCTGATTTTTTAGCGGGTGGTTTTATTTTTCATTGTTAGTAAAGCTGCGTAGGAGTTTCACACTCCTCGATGCGATTAGAGACTAACAATACGATTTCTAAACTTGTTTTATCCTTCCTTGATCTTGGAAACAAACAAAAAAGTGTTCGTAACCCAACTCGTGAACTGTTTTTATATATTGGATACATTGACCCCAGAAAATATTTTAAAAAGTGAAAAAAAAACTATTCATCGACCACGGTATTGCAAGCACATCATATTCTACACTCTTCCACAAACCTTCCTGCTGTGAACATCCCTTTCACAATGGGGGCTTAATAAGAATTTCTATGATATGTACAGTATATTATCCTCCATATTTCATGCTATAAATTTCATCAAGCATCATAAATATTTAAAGACACGATTTCTCATATGGGGGAATGACTTCAGTATTTGTATATGGACCGAAAGACAGTACGAGTTTTAAAACCATAAAGAAACCTATATTAGGGATATAATGCACTCGCCTATTAAAACATATACTGGAATTACATTTTCGAAGTGGAGAGGATTAAATTTTCTCGTCTTAAGGCTTTCGCGGCCATTGTTGTTACAACGGTCCAAGACTTCTGGATGGATTGTAATGTTTCAACGTTTGCATTATCGGAATTGAAGTAGAAAAAATTATCTTGTACTGACTCGCCATCGTGGGATGATAAGTTGCGATTTTTGAGTATGCTACTGAATAGAACGTGGTTTTGCCTGATAATGAAACAAAATTGCCCATTCGAATGCGACAGATTTTCAAACTGTTTAGGAAATTTCTTATTTAATATAAATAAGAAAATAGATACAAAAGTTGAAATTGGCTTATTCAAAATAGTGTCTATGACTTTAAAAAAGTGCTTACAATTTCAATTATGCGTCTTCAAAGGTCTTCATTTCATCGAAAAATGGCTTAATGAAATAGAGTAAAAACTAGAGAGGCTATAAAAAATAAATCGAAAAATGTATTCTAAAAGTTTCATCAAGCTATCACCATTTTTCTCAAGCTGATGTTCCTCCTTAAGTGCCCTCGTTCTGATTTTATTGCTCTAAATTTCATCTTATTTTTTCTGACTTCGCTTTTCTTGGCCTTAATGTCCCAAAACGGTTTTTTTTTCGTTTTTCTTTTTCTTCGTTGACTTCTTCTTATCCATGAGAGCTTTTTTTCCGGAGAGTGGGTGTAAATTGTGCTTGTTCGTTTGCGCGGATTTTTTCTTTTTGCTTCCCGTAAATCGCCTTTAGTAAGAGGTCTCAGCTCTTCTAAATTACATTTTGATGACATCGATGATTTATTGATTGAATCTTGAAGAGGTCTAGTTGTATTAGCGTCGCTATAAGCTACTTCAATAACTATATGTTCTGGTTCCGCTCGATCCGTAACAAAAGCACCCATGAATTCCGAATTGGGAAAGGTCATTTCATTCAGAGGGCATATTCCCGGAACCGTGAATCCTGATTGTACATTGCTGACTGTTGCAGCTAAGGGCAAGACAGTTTTTACAATTTCAGCACTGTAGTAACATCCAGTTGCTACAGTTTATGTTGATATATTTTTTCAATGGACCATACACAGACCTATCCAAAGGTCTTACTTATGGTTTCAATGCGGTGGAAATGACAGAACCGTTACGCCATTTTCTTTGAAAAGATCAAGAGCTTTCATTGATAAATGCGATTCATGATTGTCAAGAAGAAGCAAAATCAGTTCATTCTTCGATGGCCTTGCGTTCTAATAAAGCGTTCAGTAAACATTACAAACTGCTGTTCATTCATCCATCTAGAAAGATTCGCAGAACCAACTACGCCAATCGGACCGTTCTGTAGAAAATAATCCTTATATAATAAACTCAAAATACAAAGAATGGAGGTATGATGTTCCCTATACCCGAAACACCAACTGCTACTGTAACCAGTGTCCCCCTCTCTGCAGATGTCATCTTTCCTAATTGTTTTACTCCAAGCTGTGTCCAAAAGTCGAGTAGTTACTCGATAAGGCGCATGAACCATCGTAACCTCGGTATCATCCATATTTTTTTTAACTTAACGTCAAGTTCTTTTCTTTTTGTTTTAATATGCTTGCTCCGAGTAAGACGCCTATCCATGTGAAACCCTAGGTTGATTATTCAGAGTAACAGATGGACAGTTGTTTTTTTGTAGTGTTATGTGCACCGATTTACTTTCACTAACTTTTATTTTGCATGCGTTTAGCCATTTTTCGACTCGCGTTAGTGCTTTTTGGAGTAGCCAGGAAGTCTCTACGGGGTTTTCGTGCTTTGCTAGTATTGCGGTGTCATCTGCGTAAATTGCAGGAGTGATATTATTTCCGGTGGAAAGATCTGCAGTGTAAAGCGTGTATAGGACTGGTCCAAGGACGCTGCTCTGGGGTACATCAGATTTTACTGCATGTATTGTTGTTATTTCTTGGCTATATCGTACTTGGAACTTCCTATTATTAGGTATGATTTTATGACAAAGTAGAATTCAGGTATATTTTTTTAAATTTTGTATAGTGATCCTTCGTGCCATACTTTATCAAAGGCTTGTTGCATATCCAATAGCACGGCTGAACAATACTTTTTTTCCGACAAGGTGTTAAGGATTTCCGTGTGTATTGTATTCATTTGTTCGATTGTTGAGTGTGAGTTTCTAAAACCGGATTGATGCTCAGGCAATAGTTTTTCGTTTATTATATGTGAGTTCATATACGTGATAAGAGTAATTTTTCAAATAGTTTTGAATATTATGGGAAGTAAGCGAATTGGTCTTTACGATGTTATTTCTGTTAGTAGCTTTCCAGGTTTGGGAACCATCACGATTTCTGCGACTTTCTATTGATTTGGTATGAATGTTGTGCACAAAATACTGTTGAAGAGTGTTGTTACGAAGACTATTCCTTGTTTTGGTAGATCTTTGAATATTTTACCGGTTATAAGGTTGTATCCTAGTGACATAGATATTTTGATGTGGTTTATTATGCCGCTGAGAATTTTTGATGGGGAAAAATGGTTGATTGGAAGCGCAGTAGGTAACGATGTCTTTAGGAACTCTTGTATTCTATTATCATCCTCACAGGGGTCTGAGTTTATCGGTACAGAGACTTTTGAGAGATGATCTGCGATGACGTTTGCTTTATCGATTTCGCTTCTAGTCCATTGGTTTGTTGCAGTTTTTATTGGTGGGATCTGCATTTATGGTCGTTTCATGTTTTTAGTTATTCTTCATAGCGAGTAGTCAGTGGCTTGGGTCGCAGTCAGATTTTCTAATTTTTCACTTCGGTTATTGTTAAATTTTTGCATTCCTTTGTTGTAGTTTTGTTGTAGATAGTTTTATCCACAGGACTTTTGCCTGTTTACCATTTTTTCCGGAGTCATCTTTTATCCGTGATTTTATTTTTGATTTGCAGAGGGTAGTTTACAGTTTTTTTTTTTAGTTTCTAGCCTTGGCGTTGAGTTCCACGATGCTGTTTGGATCAGTCTAGTGAATATTTCAGTAGCTCCATCTATTTCTGCTTCAGATTTGAGAGATACATTCAGATGCACTCTATTGTTTTTCTAAAGAGTTTCCAATCTGTCTTTTTTATTGTGCATGACAATTCGAGACCCGATTCTGTGTTAGTCCAAGTTTTTGCTACCCCATGCGTAACGAAGAAGTCCAAAACATCTGGGATTTTATTCAGGTCAGTTGGCGACTATGTGGGTAACCTAGTAGTAATATTATCCAATGTTTTATTTATTATGGCTTCGTGCAGTTCGTTATCTCTTATTGTGATTAGCCTGGATCTCCACAGTGTATTTTTGGTAATCACCACAGTAATAAATCCCCGGCTTAGAATTTCGGGCCAAAGAATTCGATAAATTTCTGTGTTTTTATTTTGTGTTTAGGTGGGCTGACAGAACCAAGAGGCCATTCCATTGTTGGATTTCGATGCTCGTTACTTGTATGTGTTCTTCATATATGTTGAGTTCGTGATGTATGTTTTTATGAATAATTATCGTGGTGCTTCCATGACCCATCCGGGTGTTTTGTATCATAGAAATTATATTCAAGCAAGTACAACGAGCACATAGTGCTATTTGGTAGAAGGAATTCATTTTTGAGATAGATTCGTGATAAATGTTGTTATTAGTTTACCAGGGAGTTCATGAGTTCCGTTTGTTGTGTGAGTAGCGTCTCGAGTTCGGCGAAGGAGTTTGCAAGTGTGTCCGTTAGATTCGCGTCGTGTTTAGGTGATTATTGTGGGTTTCAGTATTCGTCCGGATTACTTGTGCGTAGCTTGTTTTTACATGCACGTTGTTTGGATTTATTTCCGTACCTGTTCTTAATTGTTGTTCATGTGCGTTGGTCCTGTGCCAGTGGGGCTGCTGAGTTTAGTTGTTTCGCTGCTGAAGTATTTCTTAATATACAGCACACCCCTTGTAGTTTAAAGGGTGATAACCGTCGCATAAGGCACATTTAGCTAGCATATTCTTGCTTTTTATGCGCACTTCTATCATGTGTTCGTCGCCACGTTTCACACTGTAGTATTTCAGATCTATTTCTTGGAATTTAGAAATCGGAATATTCTCGAATTAGGGTACATGGATCGACTCGGAAGAAGATAAACGCCAGACAAATATAACTCGATTTAAAAAAGAGCACTAGTGGCATAATTCGAAGAAAAATTGCATGACGAAACTCATTGAGAGTTTGATATAAATAATAAGGGCAAAAAGTAATGTGATTAACATCATTACGGGGACTTGAAAGCGCAAATGATATGGCATTTTACTTGCTAACAACCTTATAAGTGGACACTTTGTTTTGGTCACCGATTACATGCACATACATATGTCTAGATTTTGTATCGTATAATCGGGGTATTATCCACTAATGAGAATGAACCACTGTTGATTAGTCAACTTACCCCGTCGACCAACTAGCCCCGGTCTCCCCTACTTAAATGATTATTCACATAATTATGAAACTGCTTATAATTTGTTGTGTCCGCGAAGACCCTCGCGAAGGAACGACTTATCAAGGACGAGTATTTAAGGGATTTAGGCCAAAAGAGCGGAACTCCAACTCGATACATTTACAACAAATTAACAATAAGTTTATTTGAGAAGTTACAAATTCGAGGTTTTATTGCCTCGAGACCAATCGTTACAATTCTCGTCAAAGACTGTCGAATTTTGATTAGTTGGTAAATTTATAGACTCGGGGGTTTTTCTCCCTCTCGCGACAATATGGCGTGATATTCTTTCTCGAAGTTTCGGTGATGACATCAAGAGTCGATGCGCTCGTTCGGGAACGTCGATATTTCGCCGTCGATGCATTTATGCTGAGAACTCTTAATTTGTATACTCTTTATTTTAGGAGTGCGATGTACGGGCACAACAAATTCTATACCAGTCTATGAGAAAGAGATAGGATGAAACACAGTTCATGAGTATAAATAAATGTACGGATATTCGATTAAGGAACTTTCGTTACGTTTTAGCATACTTATTTACTTTTAGATACCAACTGAGAAAACGATATAAACGTTTTTCTGATGTATTTCAATTAATATTCGAAGTTTTCTCTGGAACTGTTCATCATTACATGTCAATTTTATAAATACGGAGGGGTAAGACAGTGAAACCATAAGTGACCGTGTTAATGCGGGTAATCAGTTCTTATTTCTTTTTTATAGAGCTAAGATATTTTGAGGGTTTCAAATTATAAGATGGGCCTTTGTAGATCAAGAGACGCGGTAGCGGCTCGACGCCAAGTATTAAAAGGAAAAACTGCAGCGCAAAAGAAAAGCCAGCGCGAGCCCTGCCGCTACTCTTATATACGCGAATATGCCGGTTTTATGACGTCACAGAATTTTCAAATGGCTCTCACAAATAAACCATTTCATAAAACAGCTTGAAAATTTGTGACGATTTTTTTTCGATTTTTCTCTTTCCATTGGTCTTTGTTGCAAGTAAATCCGTCTAGTAGATCCTGAGATATGTAACGTTAGTGATTTAAAATCCATCATTTCGGGATTTTCATTTTCTTAGAGACAGAGGGGCGTAAGTTACGCTTGTTTACATTTGGACTTACGTCCTTTGCACGATTTCTTACTTTTGTCACACTCTACGTCACGCACTACGCTGAACGCGGCTACCCCCTCTCCTTCTGCGTCGTCGAGCGAGAGAGACAGAGAATGGGCGCACAGCGGGGGCAATACCAGCTCCTGGTTTGCGCATAAAATATGTATATAATTATATAATATATATTTTATTTATTAATATTAATTAATAATAAAATATTATTATAATAAATATTTTATTATAATTAATATATAATATAATATATATATTATATTATACAATATATAACATAAAATGATAATAATATAATAAAATAAAAAAATTGAATAATACGAATAACATTAAATAATAAATAATAAAAATAAAAAAAATATAAAATTCTGGTCGACGCCGCTGGATTTTTCGAGGATGTCTAGGGCGATAGCTCATGGGTTTTGGAGGACTAGGTTTAAGTACATTCTATCGCGATTTTCGATTTCTAGGTGGACGACCCCATAGTTTTTTATGTCCAGATATATTCCTCCATGGCTTTCGTCGTCTAGGTATGTTTTTTCATGGTTTTCGAGGTTTGGGTCGACGGCTCCTTAGTTTTCGATGTCCAGGTATGTTTCTCCATGGTTTTCGTGGTCTCGAATAATTCCTCTATGGGTTTCGATGTCTAGGTATATTCCTCTATGGTTTCTGATGTGCAGGTGTATTTCTCCATAGTTTTTAATGTCCAGGTGTATTTCTCCATAGTTCTTGATGTCTAAGGTATATTTCTCCATGGTTCTCGTGGTCTAAGTATGTCTCTTCATGGTTTTCGCGGTCGAGGTCGACGGTTCCACAGTATTCGATGTCTAGGTATGTTTCTCCACGATTTTCGTGGTCTAGGATAATTTCTCCATGGGTTTTGATGTCTAGGTATATTCCTTCATGGTTTTCAATGTCTAGACGTGTTCCTTCATGGTTTTCGTGGTCCAGGTATATTCCTCCATGGTTTCCGATGTATGGATATGTTTCTCCATGGTTTTCGTGGTCTAAGTATGTTTCTTCATGGTGTTCGTAGTCGAGGTCGACAGCTCCACAGTTTTCGAAGTCCAGGTATGTTTCTCTCGGGTTTTCGTGGTCTAGGATAATTCCTCCATGGGTTTCGATGTCTAGGTATATTCCTCCATGGTTTTCAATGTCTAGGCATGTTTCTTCATGGTTTTCGTGGTCTAGGATAATTCCTCCATGGTTTTCAATGTCTAGGCATGTTTCTTCATGGTTTTCGTGGTCTAGGATAATTCCTCCATGGGATTTGATGTCTAGGTATATTCCTTCATAGTTTTCGATGTCTGGATATGTTCCTACATGGTTTTCGTGGTCCAGGTATATTCCTCCATGGTTTTCGATGTATAGATATGTTTCTCTATGGTTTTCGTGGTCTACGTAGATTCTTCCATGGTTTTCGTGGTCTAGGTATGTTTTTTCATGGTTTTCGCAGTCGAGGTCGACGGCTCCACAGTTTTCAATGACGAAGTATGAAGGACCACGAAAACCATGTTCCTTCATGGTTTTCGTGGTCCAGGTATATTCCTCCATGTTTTTCGTCGTCCAGGTATATTCCTCCATGGTTTTCAATGTCTAGGCATGTTTCATCATGGTTTTCGTGGTTCAGGTATATTCCTCCATGGTTTTCGATGTCTGGGTATGTTTCTCCATGGTTTTCGTGGTCTAAGTTGATGGTTTCACAGTTTTCGATTGCTAGGTCTGAGTTTCCATAGTTTTTGTTCTCTAGGTATATTTCTTCATCATTTCCGTGATCTAGGTCGATGACTCCATACTTTTCGATGTCTAGGTATGTGTCTACATATTTTTCAATGTCTAGGTATATTCCTCCATGGTTTTGGATGTCCAGGTATATTTCTTCATAGTTTTAAATGTCTACGTATGTTCCTTCATGGTTTTCGTGGTCCAGGTATATTCCGTCATGGCTTTTGATGCTAGGTCAACAATTCCATAGTTTTCGATGTTTGGTTATGGTTCTCCATTTTTTTCGATGTCTACGTCGACAGCTCCATGGTTTTCGATGGCTAGGTATATTTCTCCATGGCTTTCGTCGTCCTGGTATGTTTTTTCATGCTTTTCGAGGTCTAGATCAACGGCTCCGTAGTTTTCAATGTCCAGGTATGTTTTCCCATTGTTTTCGTGGACTAGGTTGACGACTTCATAGTTTTCACTATCCCGGTCGATAGCTCCATAGTTTCCGACGTTAAGGTGAATTTGTCTATGGTTCCCGATATGAAAGTCAACGGCTCCATAGTTTCCGATAGTGTGGTGAGTTTTTCTAAGGTTTTCGATATCTAGGTCGTCGGCTCTATAGTTTTCGATGTCTAGTTTGGCGACTATAGGGTTTTCGATGTCTAGGTGGATGCCTTCGTATTGTTCAATATATGTACGACAATTTTATATTTCCCGATATTTAGGTAAACGGTGCAATGGTTTACGATATATTTCGTCATAGTTATCGATATCTAGATCGGGTGGGGATCAAATGTTGGAATGACTAAAATTTCGAACAGCTAAAATCTCGAGTTTATAAACTTCGAATGATAATATGGAGACAGATAGATTCGACTACAGCTTTGAATGCCGAAAATAAATAAAGCAAAAACTGCAACATTCGAAGCACGTTTACATCGAAAATAGAATGTAATAATCGCCCATAGGACGATGACTAAAATATCGATTTTTCGAAAATTCGACTATCACTCTTTCGATTCATAAATTACTATAGTCAGCGATACTGTGAAAATTCACAATTTTGAAAATATAATAACGAAAGACCAAATATTACTGAGGTTGAAATACTGAAACACCAAAAAGTCAAATGTTCAAAATAGCGAAACGTTAGAAAGTCGATCGATCATAATAAAGAAATACAGAGGAGCTCCAAATACACGCGTCTCACTCACTCACTTACTCAGACCGGTGATCTCCAATTTTTAAACATCGCCATTTTGACTTTCCCTTTTCGAACTATCGCTATTCCACATATCGAAGTTTTATAGGCTCGAAAAATTCACTTTCGATTTTTTGCTACTCTATATTCTGGTCTGTCTGTAAAACAATTACTCTCCATATTGAATTCGAAAATATGAACTTTTGACATTCGTACGGTCTGTAAAAATTGCATTCGAAATGCAAACTATTGAAATATATATTTTCGAATAAATGCGAATTCAAAGAAAAAATATTCGATTAAAGACGTAATCTGCTAAATAGTCGATCGGGAATAAGAATTTCGAATTACTTATTTTTCTCCAATCTTACATGACGAATTTATTAATTTCGAAATATCGACCATTCTACAATTCGGTTATTCGAAATTTCGAACCCCACCCATCTAGATCTGCGATTTAATAGTTTACATTGACGAGGCAGGTTCAGACGTTACAGAAGATCATGAAAAAATGTCACTGGACACCAATAACCATAAAGCTGTGGTCTTAGACATTGAATACCATGGAACCATCTCCTTGGACATTGCAAACCATTGACAGTATCCATGTCAACATGGAATCCATGAATGAGAAGAAGATAATTTCAAAAATCATTTTTCCAAGTAAACAAGTGGAGGTTTCAAAAAAAGGAATAGAAAATGAAAATATCATCCCATTGCATAGGTATTTCCCAATCTTTCATTGGAAAATTCGAGTTGCTGAATGGATAATCAAAATCGTCACCATTATTGCTTGTAAAAGGTTTCAACTCACATGAACATAACCGCACAGTTTTCGTCCGTCTACATAGAAAAATTAGCTGTGTTGATTGCTTTTGTCATATAGTGAAAATCACTCACCTTGAAATAAATCGTTTCAAAAATTTTCGTTTAAGACGAGGAATGTATTTTTTTTCTTAAGTAAATATTGTTACCGCGGTAAAATCCAAGTAAAATCACAAAAAAAAATAATTGACAAAGTAAGAAAAGAACGCCAATTATTAAAAGGTCGCGACCGTAGTTTCCAATAATTTACTATATTTGCATTTTCAATAAAAAACTTCAAAATATAAAAAAAAAATGAGATCGTTTTCTGAAGTTGACAAATATAGTGAATGAAATACGATTCCCATATAGTTGTCACGTCTCGCAAAAAGAAGTGAAATCAGTAAATATTAAAACTTCAAAAAGTAAAAGTAGATATACAAGGCCGGTTCTGGATACTTTTT
Organism: Venturia canescens; assembly: GCF_019457755.1. Taxonomy (NCBI): domain Eukaryota; kingdom Metazoa; phylum Arthropoda; class Insecta; order Hymenoptera; family Ichneumonidae; genus Venturia; species Venturia canescens. The sequence continues at coordinate 9,317,985 of NC_057428.1, forward strand.
TGCTGAGTCATTGTCACGATGACGTCATCATCTAGAACCTTCTAGAACCTTCGATGACGTCATTTCGAATGTTCCAGAATGATGACGTCATCGATGACGTCATTTAAAAAAAAAAATAAAAAAAAATAAAAAAAATAATAAAAATTTTTTAAAATGACGTCATTTCGAATGTTCCAGAATGATGACGTCATTTCGAAATGAGACGTTCTTTCCTGTTTTACCGACTGAACGAAATATTCTATGAGACGTTCTGTTCTTTTTCCTGTTTTACCGACTGATTGATACGACATCATTTCGAACGTTCTGGAACGATTCGAACTGGATCCAACGGAAATGACCAATCAGATGATTTCGAATATTCCAGAATTATGACGTTATTGATGATTTCATTTCAAGATCATTTCGAAAGTTCTGGAACGATGACGTCATTTCGAATGTTCCAGAATGATGACGTCATTTCGAAATGAGACGTTCTTTCCTGTTTTACCGACTGAACGAAATATTCTATGAGACGTTCTGTTCTTTTTCCTGTTTTACCGACTGATTGATACGACATCATTTCGAACGTTCTGAAACGATTCGAACTGGATCCAACGGAAATGACCAATCAGATGATTTCGAATATTCCAGAATTATGACGTTATTGATGATTTCATTTCAAGATCATTTCGAAAGTTCTGGAACGATGACGTCATTTCGAATGTTCCAGAATGATGACGTCATTTCGAAATGAGACGTTCTTTCCTGTTTTACCGACTGAACGAAATATTCTATGAGACGTTCTGTTCTTTTTCCTGTTTTACCGACTGATTGATACGACATCATTTCGAACGTTCTGGAACGATTCGAACTGGATCCAACGGAAATGACCAATCAGATGATTTCGAATATTCCAGAATTATGACGTTATTGATGATTTCATTTCAAGATCATTTCGAAAGTTCTGGAACGATGACGTCATTTCGAATGTTCCAGAATGATGACGTTATTTCGAAATGAGACGTTCTTTCCTGTTTTACCGACTGAACGAAATATTCTATGAGACGTTCTGTTCTTTTTCCTGTTTTACCGACTGATTGATACGACATCATTTCGAACGTTCTGGAACGATTCGAACTGGATCCAACGGAAATGACCAATCAGATGATTTCGAATATTCCAGAATTATGACGTTATTGATGATTTCATTTCAAGATCATTTCGAAAGTTCTGGAACGATGACGTCATTTCGAATGTTCCAGAATGATGACGTCATTTCGAAATGAGACGTTCTTTCCTGTTTTACCGACTGAACGAAATATTCTATGAGACGTTCTGTTCTTTTTCCTGTTTTACCGACTGATTGATACGACATCATTTCGAACGTTCTGGAACGATTCGAACTGGATCCAACGGAAATGACCAATCAGATGATTTCGAATATTCCAGAATTATGACGTTATTGATGATTTCATTTCAAGATCATTTCGAAAGTTCTGGAACGATGACGTCATTTCGAAATGAGACGTTCTTTCCTGTTTTACCGACTGAACGAAATATTCTATGAGACGTTCTGTTCTTTTTCCTGTTTTACCGACTGATTGATACGACATCATTTCGAACGTTCTGGAACGATTCGAACTGGATCCAACGGAAATGACCAATCAGATGATTTCGAATATTCCAGAATTATGACGTTATTGATGATTTCATTTCAAGATCATTTCGAAAGTTCTGGAACGATGACGTCATTTCGAATGTTCCAGAATGATGACGTCATCTCGAAATGAGACGCTCTTTCCTGTTTTACCGACTGAAAATTTTGGAAAAATGTTGGAACCGTAGATGTCGCAATTAATAGGAAGCCTGATATCAATACATTCCAAGAATTTCCAAATCTGATTGATGACGTCATCCTGATTTTTAAATTCTGGAAAATTATATGTCAGAGTGGGGATGTATCCTATAAAAGGGATTTTTCCTTTATCGTCACTTTATGCTGAACACTTGAGCGATACCGTTAACAACAAGCCGAACAATGGAAGCCATTTTGGATTTGCAAGGTTTTAAGATGCCTATCAATAAATTCGTATTAAAAGAGCTGGCAGTCATTAAAATTTATCCCAGTGCCGAAGCTTATGAGGAGTTTGGATGCCTTCTAGTTAAGCCTCCATGTGAATGGGATAGTTTACCAGCCAAGTATAAGAGTCAGAATAAGTGGTGTGAACGCAACCATCATGGTATCCCATGGAATACCGGTGATATTCCTTATGATGAAGTGAAGAACGTATTTGACATTATTTTAAAAAATGTGAGTTTTCTTTATGTGAAAGGATTGGAAAAAAAGCAATGGATCACCGATATTATAGGAAATTCAAAGTTGATCATTAATATGGAGGATTTGGGTTGCCCCGCATTGCGAAAATTACCAGCACCAACATATCAGCATTACAAGTATCACAATGGGGTACGCGAATACAATTGTGCCTTTGAAAATGTTCAACGTTTGAAGGAATGGTATTTGAAGCATGGTGTTGAAAATTCATCATTTCCACGATCCTTAAGAATCTTCGCTACATTGGGAAGTCTGAGAGCAATGAAGACGGAGGATATCGCTTGTCTTCCTCAAGAATTTATTCTAACTTATGCATGGAAGGACATTGACGATGTATGGGACAGACTTCCTAAAGAATGGCGTATCGATGAGGATTTCATGCGTTATCGCCGATGTCGAAAACACCATCAAAAAACGGATACCGATGAATTCGATGGACCTATACCGTTAATCATAAATTGTCTCAAATGTCAATTTTTTTCTGAAAATCTGTATGATGAATAAAATATTTACATGTTTTCAAAATGTTTCCAAGTTTTTTTGAAATCTAACAATACTGCTTATAAAAAGAGATAAATATCAATTACTGATTAAGAAAGAAAATGACTCATCTTCATCTTCAAATATGACGTACTATAGTTCAGTCATGAGTCGCACTATAGAACAACGTAGCAGCGATAGTTCGAGCATGCTTGCAACATGATGCTCTGTGGAGTTAACCACGTGGAGAAAAAATAATTATTTATATTTTTCTGGGTTATCTAGTGACGCAAATATGTATAATCAAGTTTGCTCTATGATCCAAGAAAAAGTTTTGTATTATTACCTGCTTATTCAAATACGTTTATAACACATATTTTTCCGTAGTGGTGCGTCTTATCTCCTGTAACCTGATCTTCTTTTGCGTGATTCAGTGATGAGAGACCCACGAAATATGCATTACGCAATTAGTAGTACTAATTGTTTAATATAATGTTTTATGCGAAGTACCCTTTATAAAAAATTTATTGCATATGAATTTGTAAATAGTTATAATATTTGATAAAAAAAAAAAAAGCTATGGAAATGCATCTGAACTTTAAATGATTATATATTGAATATTCTTACTGATCCATACTTTTGTAGAAACTTCAAGAACCATCTATCGTTAAGAAAATGTTCTATTATAAAAAATATCATTTTTTCCATTTGAAAACAATTTTTGATTGTGAGTATTCTATCACTTTTATCATTGAAAACATAATATACATTGTTTGTTCATATAATTTTTTACTTTGAATATTATTTTGAAATTTATTTATTAGAATGTTCTCGAGATTCTTATAGAAGTATATGAAGAAATTTCTAGAATTATTCAAACAATTTTGAAAACTATCTAAAGTAACCTATCATTTTACTTGATTCAAAGAAAACATTTTGTAAAGAAGTCTGTATATTTGAATTATAAACCAATGTAATGTTATAATTAATTTTTAAAAGAATTTATCGAGAATTTATATAAGTCGTATTTAAATCTTTCCCGAATCTATAAACATAAACATTTGAGCCTATATAAAACGACGCATCGACGAGTTGGACCCATCAATCGCTGAGAGTCACCGAACAATCCACGTCATCAATAAATCAAATTTCGTGAGTAATTTTTTAAAAGTCTTCCAACGTTAATTGTGCGGATTGTTAACTAAAAAATCATAAAAAGTGAAGTGTAAGAATATTCCATAATTAAATTTTTTATTCGAATTTCTTAAAGATCATGCAATCGTCAACCAACACCATAACCGTTTCGATCAACATACCGAGACCGTGGCTTTCGGCGTGCCCAAGAATGCTTTTGGAGAGTATCCTACGACGGGCGCTACGATCATACATCGTAGCAGATAACGATGTTTCTGTGAAAATCGCTGGGATTGAGGCCCAATTGATCGAAGGATATCACGGTGAATTTTGGTTTGTACCAAATAATTTCCTCAACGAGGAAAACGATGATGACGACGTCATCGTAGTCAACAACGAAGACGGCGACGACAATGTCATCGTAGTCAACAACGAAGACAGCGACGAAGACGATGATGACGACGACATCGTAGTCAACAACGAAGACGGCAACGACAATGTCATCGTAGTCAATGACGAAGACGACGACGAAGACGATGATGACGACGTCATCGTAGTCAACAACGAAGACGGCAACGACAATGTCATCGTAGTCAATGACGAAGACGACGACGAAGGAATCGTGGTCAACGATGAAGACAACAACGACGACGTAGTTGTACTCAATTAATAATGGTGAGTAATTACATTTTTTTTTAATTAAACTTCTGTCTGCAAACGTTTTTTTTTTCACACCTCATGTCTCTAAAACGTGGGTGGACCGTTTGCGTTTCATTCATTATTTCGCGAAAATTCAATTTTTTCATAATTTTTTCTATTCAACTGTCAACGAGTCAATGTTCTTGCTCAGACACGAACGGTTAAGAATTATAATTTCAATAAATTTTTCTAGAAATTAATGTATGTTTATGTTTTTTTTGTTCAGTATTATCAACTGCGGATGGCTCGTACCACGATCGTCATTATCATCATGATCATGATTCTGATGATCATCATCATCGTCATTCACAGAATCATCGCGAAAAAAATAAATATAAATGTTATTACAGAGTAATTTCTATTACAGAGTATTTTCTTGAATAAACGAACGATTTATAATTTCTTACGTTTTCTTTATTTTCCGCTGACCTGCCTCACTCTCTTTCTGTGGCTGTTCGATTGACGATACGTTTCACATTCTGACTCAGGAAATAATCATAACTAAAATATATCTAATTTCGAAACCTGATAAAATTCGAATGTGTTGGAATTGAAGAAGTAAAAAATTTTTCTCTCCAAATTTTTCAAAAATCCCATCGTTTTACAGTAATCTCAATCAATGTACTCGAGATTCCGCTGAAAAATATAAATGAATATATCGAAAAATCGAGGAGACAAAATGTTTTATCTCAACTCGCGACCCAGTTGAAAAATCAAGCGATTCAAAATACCAACGTTTTTCCAAAACGATGCAGCACCCGTAATAAAAGTCGTAGAGACTTTTCAAATACACCAAAGTAAAGCTAAATGCCTTCTCCTCAAAATACGCCTTGTTGCATTGAAATATCTAAACCAGCGGCGCAATAGTACTAAAAAGAATATGAGAACTTTATCGAAAACTTTTCCCTGGTAATATATGAGGCATTCCATGCGGTTTCGAACAGTCAAAAAGTTGATTTCTCCTAACAATTAAAATTTTGTGAAATTTCTTAATTATATGAAAAAGAGACGAGTACATTCTTTCAGAATTTTTCGATCCCATTTTTCGAGTTTTTCAACTTTTGAAAATTTTCTAAATACCTTTATATTCTGAAAGTTTACGATCAAACAGAAAAATATTTCAGACAGAAAAATTGTAGTTTTACGTATATTTTGTGAAAAAATGTTTGTTTGATTTTTTTCGAGTTTAAAAAATGACTATTTTCATCAAAAATAGACGAATTTGAAGATTATAAAAAATGTTTATTTGATCACCACGGATTCGATAAAACATCAATATTTAATTCAGAGCCAGAAACATGAGGTTTATACCATAAAACAGAAAAAATTAGCTTTGAGCTGGCAAGATGATAAGAGAATTCTGTTACCTGACACAACGGACACTGTACCATACGGTTATAACAAAAAATAAAAAACTCATTTTTGTATGTGTGTGTGTGTATTTATTCAACAAACCTCAATTTTCACCCCTTGGCAGATCGGGGGTGAACACGACTCCATAGTTCTCGAAAAATCCCAGCTCAATTTATCAACGTTCAAAGTAGAAATTTTTGGTTGAAAAAAATTTGCAAAAAAAAACCTGATAAAATTCGAATGTGTTGGAATTCAAGATGTAAAAAATTTTTCTCTCCAAATTTTTCAAAAACCCCGTCGTTTTACAGTAATCTCAATCAATGTACTCGAGATTCCGCTGAAAAATATAAATGAATATATCGAAAAATCGAGGAGACAAAATGTTTTATCTCAACTCGCGACCCAGTTGAAAACCAAGCGATTCAAAATACCAACGTTTTTCCAAAACGATGTAGCACCCGTAATAAAAGTCGTAGAGACTTTTCAAATACACCAAAGTAAAGCTAAATGCCTTCTCCTCAAAATACGCCTTGTTGCATTGAAATATTTAAACCAGCGGCGCAATAGTACTAAAAAGCACATGAGAACTTTATCGAAAACTTTTCCCCGGTAATATATGAGGCATTCCATGCGGTTTCGAACAGTCAAAAAGTTGACTTCTCCTAACAATTAAAATTTTGTCAAATTTCTTAATTATATGAAAACGAGACGTGTACATTCTTTCAGAATTTTTCGATCCCATTTTTCGAGTTTTTCAACTTTTGAAAATTTTCTAAATACCTTTATATTCTGAAAGTTTACGATCAAACAGAAAAATGTTTCAGACAGAAAAGTTGTAGTTTTACGTATATTTTGTGAAAAAATTTTTGTTTGATTTTTTTCGAGTTTAAAAAATGACTATTTTCATCAAAAATAGACGAAAATAATTTTTTGTCATTTTGAGATTGTAAAAAATTGGTGATTCAATAATTACATAAAAATTTCTCGTTAAACTGTAATTATCGCGATCACCCCCTGATCATGATTACAGTACGAATTCTTTGCGGTAATATTGCAAAAAAATACAAAAAAAGTTTTTTTCAAAAATGTTCATGTTTTTCATGTTTTAATCAGCCATATTTTTTCCTTCATGTCTGATCAGAATTTTGAGCCTGTATTCTGAAAGAGCATAAAATTCTACGTTAATATATCTGAAAACAACATTTTTTCAACACCGTTAACTTAAAAAATAATCGTGATGAAAGATTGGTAAAAAATCGAGGTGCTTGGGTGTTAATGGGTTAAGAAAGAAAATAACTCATCTTCGTCTTTCAAATATGACATACGATGGTTCTGAGCCGCACTATAGCACGACATATTCGCGATAGTTCGAGCCTGCTTGTAACACAATGCTCTGCGGAGCCAGCCACGTGAAGAAAAAATAATTATTTATGTTTTTCTGGATCGCCGAGTGACGCGAAATAATCAAGGATAGCAAAAAGTGATGCACGTGCGAGAACTGTATTTCGTGAGAGTGAGGCAGGTCAGCGTAAAATAAAGAAAACGTAAGAAATTATAAATCGTTCGTTTATTCAAGAAAATACTCTGTAATCATGATCAGGGGGTGATCGCGATAATTACAGTTTAACGAGAAATTTTTATGTAATTATTGAATCACCAATTTTTTACAATCTCAAAATGACAAAAAATTATTTTCGTCTATTTTTGATGAAAATAGTCATTTTTTAAACTCGAAAAAAATCAAACAAAAATTTTTTCACAAAATATACGTAAAACTACAACTTTTCTGTCTGAAACATTTTTCTGTTTGATCGTAAACTTTCAGAATATAAAGGTATTTAGAAAATTTTCAAAAGTTGAAAAACTCGAAAAATGGGATCGAAAAATTCTGAAAGAATGTACACGTCTCGTTTTCATATAATTAAGAAATTTGACAAAATTTTAATTGTTAGGAGAAGTCAACTTTTTGACTGTTCGAAACCGCATGGAATGCCTCATATATTACCGGGGAAAAGTTTTCGATAAAGTTCTCATGTGCTTTTTAGTACTATTGCGCCGCTGGTTTAAATATTTCAATGCAACAAGGCGTATTTTGAGGAGAAGGCATTTAGCTTTACTTTGGTGTATTTGAAAAGTCTCTACGACTTTTATTACGGGTGCTACATCGTTTTGGAAAAACGTTGGTATTTTGAATCGCTTGGTTTTCAACTGGGTCGCGAGTTGAGATAAAACATTTTGTCTCCTCGATTTTTCGATATATTCATTTATATTTTTCAGCGGAATCTCGAGTACATTGATTGAGATTACTGTAAAACGACGGGGTTTTTGAAAAATTTGGAGAGAAAAATTTTTTACATCTTGAATTCCAACACATTCGAATTTTATCAGGTTTTTTTTTGCAAATTTTTTTCAACCAAAAATTTCTACTTTGAACGTTGATAAATTGAGCTGGGATTTTTCGAGAACTATGGAGTCGTGTTCACCCCCGATCTGCCAAGGGGTGAAAATTGAGGTTTGTTGAATAAATACACACACACACATACAAAAATGAGTTTTTTATTTTTTGTTATAACCGTATGGTACAGTGTCCGTTGTGTCAGGTAACAGAATTCTCTTATCATCTTGCCAGCTCAAAGCTAATTTTTTCTGTTTTATGGTATAAACCTCATGTTTCTGGCTCTGAATTAAATATTGATGTTTTATCGAATCGTGGTGATCAAATAAACATTTTTTATAATCTTCAAATTCGTCTATTTTTGATGAAAATAGTCATTTTTTAAACTCGAAAAAAATCAAACAAACATTTTTTCACAAAATATACGTAAAACTACAATTTTTCTGTCTGAAATATTTTTCTGTTTGATCGTAAACTTTCAGAATATAAAGGTATTTAGAAAATTTTCAAAAGTTGAAAAACTCGAAAAATGGGATCGAAAAATTCTGAAAGAATGTACTCGTCTCTTTTTCATATAATTAAGAAATTTCACAAAATTTTAATTGTTAGGAGAAATCAACTTTTTGACTGTTCGAAACCGCATGGAATGCCTCATATATTACCAGGGAAAAGTTTTCGATAAAGTTCTCATATTCTTTTTAGTACTATTGCGCCGCTGGTTTAGATATTTCAATGCAACAAGGCGTATTTTGAGGAGAAGGCATTTAGCTTTACTTTGGTGTATTTGAAAAGTCTCTACGACTTTTATTACGGGTGCTGCATCGTTTTGGAAAAACGTTGGTATTTTGAATCGCTTGATTTTTCAACTAGGTCGCGAGTTGAGATAAAACATTTTGTCTCCTCGATTTTTCGATATATTCATTTATATTTTTCAGCGGAATCTCGAGTACATTGATTGAGATTACTGTAAAACGATGGGATTTTTGAAAAATTTGGAGAGAAAAATTTTTTACTTCTTCAATTCCAACACATTCGAATTTTATCAGGTTTCGAAATTAGATATATTTTAGTTATGATTATTTCCTGAGTCAGAATGTGAAACGTATCGTCAATCGAACAGCCACAGAAAGAGAGTGAGGCAGGTCAGCGGAAAATAAAGAAAACGTAAGAAATTATAAATCGTTCGTTTATTCAAGAAAATACTCTGTAATAGAAATTACTCTGTAATAACATTTATATTTATTTTTTTCGCGATGATTCTGTGAATGACGATGATGATGATCATCAGAATCATGATCATGATGATAATGACGATCGTGGTACGAGCCATCCGCAGTTGATAATACTGAACAAAAAAACATAAACATACATTAATTTCTAGAAAAATTTATTGAAATTATAATTCTTAACCGTTCGTGTCTGAGCAAGAACATTGACTCGTTGACAGTTGAATAGAAAAAATTATGAAAAAATTGAATTTTCGCGAAATAATGAATGAAACGCAAACGGTCCACCCACGTTTTAGAGACATGAGGTGTGAAAAAAAAAAAAACGTTTGCAGACAGAAGTTTAATTAAAAAAAAATGTAATTACTCACCATTATTAATTGAGTACAACTACGTCGTCGTTGTTGTCTTCATCGTTGACCACGATTCCTTCGTCGTCGTCTTCGTCATTGACTACGATGACATTGTCGTTGCCGTCTTCGTTGTTGACTACGATGACGTCGTCATCATCGTCTTCGTCGTCGTCTTCGTCATTGACTACGATGACATTGTCGTTGCCGTCTTCGTTGTTGACTACGATGTCGTCGTCATCATCGTCTTCGTCGCTGTCTTCGTTGTTGACTACGATGACATTGTCGTCGCCGTCTTCGTTGTTGACTACGATGACGTCGTCATCATCGTTTTCCTCGTTGAGGAAATTATTTGGTACAAACCAAAATTCACCGTGATATCCTTCGATCAATTGGGCCTCAATCCCAGCGATTTTCACAGAAACATCGTTATCTGCTACGATGTATGATCGTAGCGCCCGTCGTAGGATACTCTCCAAAAGCATTCTTGGGCACGCCGAAAGCCACGGTCTCGGTATGTTGATCGAAACGGTTATGGTGTTGGTTGACGATTGCATGATCTTTAAGAAATTCGAATAAAAAATTTAATTATGGAATATTCTTACACTTCACTTTTTATGATTTTTTAGTTAACAATCCGCACAATTAACGTTGGAAGACTTTTAAAAAATTACTCACGAAATTTGATTTATTGATGACGTGGATTGTTCGGTGACTCTCAGCGATTGATGGGTCCAACTCGTCGATGCGTCGTTTTATATAGGCTCAAATGTTTATGTTTATAGATTCGGGAAAGATTTAAATACGACTTATATAAATTCTCGATAAATTCTTTTAAAAATTAATTATAACATTACATTGGTTTATAATTCAAATATACAGACTTCTTTACAAAATGTTTTCTTTGAATCAAGTAAAATGATAGGTTACTTTAGATAGTTTTCAAAATTGTTTGAATAATTCTAGAAATTTCTTCATATACTTCTATAAGAATCTCGAGAACATTCTAATAAATAAATTTCAAAATAATATTCAAAGTAAAAAATTATATGAACAAACAATGTATATTATGTTTTCAATGATAAAAGTGATAGAATACTCACAATCAAAAATTGTTTTCAAATGGAAAAAATGATATTTTTTATAATAGAACATTTTCTTAACGATAGATGGTTCTTGAAGTTTCTACAAAAGTATGGATCAGTAAGAATATTCAATATATAATCATTTAAAGTTCAGATGCATTTCCATAGCTTTTTTTTTTTTTATCAAATATTATAACTATTTACAAATTCATATGCAATAAATTTTTTATAAAGGGTACTTCGCATAAAACATTATATTAAACAATTAGTACTACTAATTGCGTAATGCATATTTCGTGGGTCTCTCATCACTGAATCACGCAAAAGAAGATCAGGTTACAGGAGATAAGACGCACCACTACGGAAAAATATGTGTTATAAACGTATTTGAATAAGCAGGTAATAATACAAAACTTTTTCTTGGATCATAGAGCAAACTTGATTATACATATTTGCGTCACTAGATAACCCAGAAAAATATAAATAATTATTTTTTCTCCACGTGGTTAACTCCACAGAGCATCATGTTGCAAGCATGCTCGAACTATCGCTGCTACGTTGTTCTATAGTGCGACTCATGACTGAACTATAGTACGTCATATTTGAAGATGAAGATGAGTCATTTTCTTTCTTAATCAGTAATTGATATTTATCTCTTTTTATAAGCAGTATTGTTAGATTTCAAAAAAACTTGGAAACATTTTGAAAACATGTAAATATTTTATTCATCATACAGATTTTCAGAAAAAAATTGACATTTGAGACAATTTATGATTAACGGTATAGGTCCATCGAATTCATCGGTATCCGTTTTTTGATGGTGTTTTCGACATCGGCGATAACGCATGAAATCCTCATCGATACGCCATTCTTTAGGAAGTCTGTCCCATACATCGTCAATGTCCTTCCATGCATAAGTTAGAATAAATTCTTGAGGAAGACAAGCGATATCCTCCGTCTTCATTGCTCTCAGACTTCCCAATGTAGCGAAGATTCTTAAGGATCGTGGAAATGATGAATTTTCAACACCATGCTTCAAATACCATTCCTTCAAACGTTGAACATTTTCAAAGGCACAATTGTATTCGCGTACCCCATTGTGATACTTGTAATGCTGATATGTTGGTGCTGGTAATTTTCGCAATGCGGGGCAACCCAAATCCTCCATATTAATGATCAACTTTGAATTTCCTATAATATCGGTGATCCATTGCTTTTTTTCCAATCCTTTCACATAAAGAAAACTCACATTTTTTAAAATAATGTCAAATACGTTCTTCACTTCATCATAAGGAATATCACCGGTATTCCATGGGATACCATGATGGTTGCGTTCACACCACTTATTCTGACTCTTATACTTGGCTGGTAAACTATCCCATTCACATGGAGGCTTAACTAGAAGGCATCCAAACTCCTCATAAGCTTCGGCACTGGGATAAATTTTAATGACTGCCAGCTCTTTTAATACGAATTTATTGATAGGCATCTTAAAACCTTGCAAATCCAAAATGGCTTCCATTGTTCGGCTTGTTGTTAACGGTATCGCTCAAGTGTTCAGCATAAAGTGACGATAAAGGAAAAATCCCTTTTATAGGATACATCCCCACTCTGACATATAATTTTCCAGAATTTAAAAATCAGGATGACGTCATCAATCAGATTTGGAAATTCTTGGAATGTATTGATATCAGGCTTCCTATTAATTGCGACATCTACGGTTCCAACATTTTTCCAAAATTTTCAGTCGGTAAAACAGGAAAGAGCGTCTCATTTCGAGATGACGTCATCATTCTGGAACATTCGAAATGACGTCATCGTTCCAGAACTTTCGAAATGATCTTGAAATGAAATCATCAATAACGTCATAATTCTGGAATATTCGAAATCATCTGATTGGTCATTTCCGTTGGATCCAGTTCGAATCGTTCCAGAACGTTCGAAATGATGTCGTATCAATCAGTCGGTAAAACAGGAAAAAGAACAGAACGTCTCATAGAATATTTCGTTCAGTCGGTAAAACAGGAAAGAACGTCTCATTTCGAAATGACGTCATCGTTCCAGAACTTTCGAAATGATCTTGAAATGAAATCATCAATAACGTCATAATTCTGGAATATTCGAAATCATCTGATTGGTCATTTCCGTTGGATCCAGTTCGAATCGTTCCAGAACGTTCGAAATGATGTCGTATCAATCAGTCGGTAAAACAGGAAAAAGAACAGAACGTCTCATAGAATATTTCGTTCAGTCGGTAAAACAGGAAAGAACGTCTCATTTCGAAATGACGTCATCATTCTGGAACATTCGAAATGACGTCATCGTTCCAGAACTTTCGAAATGATCTTGAAATGAAATCATCAATAACGTCATAATTCTGGAATATTCGAAATCATCTGATTGGTCATTTCCGTTGGATCCAGTTCGAATCGTTCCAGAACGTTCGAAATGATGTCGTATCAATCAGTCGGTAAAACAGGAAAAAGAACAGAACGTCTCATAGAATATTTCGTTCAGTCGGTAAAACAGGAAAGAACGTCTCATTTCGAAATAACGTCATCATTCTGGAACATTCGAAATGACGTCATCGTTCCAGAACTTTCGAAATGATCTTGAAATGAAATCATCAATAACGTCATAATTCTGGAATATTCGAAATCATCTGATTGGTCATTTCCGTTGGATCCAGTTCGAATCGTTCCAGAACGTTCGAAATGATGTCGTATCAATCAGTCGGTAAAACAGGAAAAAGAACAGAACGTCTCATAGAATATTTCGTTCAGTCGGTAAAACAGGAAAGAACGTCTCATTTCGAAATGACGTCATCATTCTGGAACATTCGAAATGACGTCATCGTTCCAGAACTTTCGAAATGATCTTGAAATGAAATCATCAATAACGTCATAATTCTGGAATATTCGAAATCATCTGATTGGTCATTTCCGTTGGATCCAGTTCGAATCGTTTCAGAACGTTCGAAATGATGTCGTATCAATCAGTCGGTAAAACAGGAAAAAGAACAGAACGTCTCATAGAATATTTCGTTCAGTCGGTAAAACAGGAAAGAACGTCTCATTTCGAAATGACGTCATCATTCTGGAACATTCGAAATGACGTCATCGTTCCAGAACTTTCGAAATGATCTTGAAATGAAATCATCAATAACGTCATAATTCTGGAATATTCGAAATCATCTGATTGGTCATTTCCGTTGGATCCAGTTCGAATCGTTCCAGAACGTTCGAAATGATGTCGTATCAATCAGTCGGTAAAACAGGAAAAAGAACAGAACGTCTCATAGAATATTTCGTTCAGTCGGTAAAACAGGAAAGAACGTCTCATTTCGAAATGACGTCATCATTCTGGAACATTCGAAATGACGTCATTTTAAAAAATTTTTATTATTTTTTTTATTTTTTTTTATTTTTTTTTTTAAATGACGTCATCGATGACGTCATCATTCTGGAACATTCGAAATGACGTCATCGAAGGTTCTAGAAGGTTCTAGATGATGACGTCATCGTGACAATGACTCAGCAAAAAAGTATCCAGAACCGGCCTTGTATATCTACTAGTAAAAAAGGCACGCCAAGTATTAAAAGGTCGTGACCGTCGTTTTAAATGATTTTCTATATTCGCATTGTCAATAAATAAATTTTAAAAAATGTTTAACTGTGAAAAAATATGAGATCTATTGTAACATATACAGTGAATGAATTACGTTTCCTGTAGGAATTCTGAATTTTGGAAATAAAAAAAAATGAGATCATTTTCCAACGTAGCCAAGTACAGTGAATGAATTAAGGTTCTTGTGGAATTCATTCGTGTACACTTTTAGCCCTAATCCCTCACTTATTCAGAAAAATTTTCCAGCAAACGTCACAGAGCAACAAAGGTTTCTCGAATAATTCTGCAATTATTAAGAGATTATCATCTGTTTTTATGCTAGCTCGGGTTATAAACTTAAAACAGTTTACGCGTACAAGTGCATGCATTGTATCTATACGATGAACTGCACAAATTCATTTTCAACATTACACACAAGCTTGGCGTGCATGGTTTTCAATCGGAAGCTCGGCGAAGGAATGCCTCATCCGTCCATATATTTGAAGAAAACTTGATGATCCTCTCATGTAATTGTTTTTTAATTTGCCATCCCTTTTCCATCCAACTATTTTATTGAGTAGTTCGACGTGAGATCCCGCGCTGTGTACACAAAGAAAAATATCTATTCTTGACTAGTTTGACTGATAAATTCATTACTCCAAATGTTTCGTATTCAACGCGTTTTCTTTTCTGAAATCAATGTTTACATAGCTTACTTCTTTGTTCATCCATTTCAATACTTGTGTAATTCATCCAATCATCTGCCCATTTGGTAAAAAAAAGAGTGTACGGACAAACGAGTGAAAGTGACGCGTGGATAAATTAAAATGCGTATGGGCATGAAAGAATGGCCGTATCTATCCGTACAAGATAAAGGCATATAAAGGGATTGATTGATTTCATTTCTTTATCCGTTCGTTTAATTATTCAATTTTATCCACAAATTTGACCTATCTGTATTGTTTACCAAATCATTATATAACAGGGCCCCTCGTATTTTATTGGGGGATCGTTTTTTTTCACACTCGTTCATACAATTCTAATTAATTATTGTTTTTATAGTAAATTTGAACAATTGTCTCTTCCCGAGCTTCCGATTGAAAACCATGCACGCCAAGCTTGTGTGTAATGTTGAAAATGAATTTGTGCAGTTCATCGTATAGATACAATGCATGCACTTGTACGCGTAAACTGTTTTAAGTTTATAACCCGAGCTAGCATAAAAACAGATGATAATCTCTTAATAATTGCAGAATTATTCGAGAAACCTTTGTTGCTCTGTGACGTTTGCTGGAAAATTTTTCTGAATAAGTGAGGGATTAGGGCTAAAAGTGTACACGAATGAATTCCACAAGAACCTTAATTCATTCACTGTACTTGGCTACGTTGGAAAATGATCTCATTTTTTTTTATTTCCAAAATTTACTGTATGACTGTAATTTTTCATTTACATTAGTACTAAGGACAATGAAGAATGACATACATAATATTGAAAGAAATATACAGTCAATCAACCAACGGCGTGTGAAGACGCTTAAGTCCAAGTAGAACACAAAACGTTTTGGCCAAAAAAAATGAGAGTGATTTTAAGAACAAAATTTGCTTTAAAATCCGTGGAAATTAAGGACGCTTTGAAGGTTTTCTTTCGTAATTGTTTTTTTTTGTTTTTTTTTCCATAGTATGAAGCGTGGTAGGACAGCATGCTTGATAAACAAACGCGATAAAGGAAGCAGAGTGGGTACATATATACATACATACATTCATACGTACATACCTGGGATATAAGCTTTACTCTACCAAGGAGATAAAACCGGCCTCGTCGGATTAGTCTGATTTAGCTTCTGCGGCTTACTATCGTCCCTTGAGAAACTTTATGCTCACCAGACAATCGAAAAAAACAGCGAAGTCTCGAGAGAGCCCGCAAAAACCTTTCTTTTCAAGTTGATGGCGAAATTTTTTATGGTTAACTCACTTTAACAGATTTTTGTTACGCCCACAAAAAATTTCCCGTGACATATTATTCTATCTATCTATTATAGCGCTCTAAAATTTTATTATTGCAAATTTATTCTCTAGTTGGGATTCCCGGTAGAGATTCATTTTTAATCTTTGATCATTAGAAAAGGCTAGAGATATAAGGGAAACCGGGGAAAAATGGGGTACCTGAGAAAATATCCTGCTTTTTATGAGTTTGACAAGCTTTATCTATTGCTTACCCTTAAACACTGAGAAACGTTCTGTCATTTTTTTGCAATTGTCGGAAAAAAAAATTTGGGGCACAATGAGATACTAATTGACAATTAGTAAAAATTTTTCCAATGTTCATTTTACTTGAAATTTCTTCTTATTCTTCGTTTTAGGATTTTTTTTTTTTAATTTTGAATCTATTCTTTTTTTCTTTTCTGAAAAAAATCATGCCAAATTGCCAGAATGAAAAAAAAAAATTCGCAATTTTTAAAGTGTTCCGTTTTGTCTCAGTCACCACTATGTTTGCCCGCTATCAGTTTGAATTTAAAATTTTTGAAAGCTGAGTACTCATGTAAACGACAGCATGTCAATGAATAAGTTTAGAGGCTGTGCGACAAATCTATTCCTTATTTCTCTCTTCAGAAACAACACTATGTCGAATATCTTTATTCCGCAAAAACTCTATTCCGAAATATATTTTTTCACCACACATGCGCCGAAAGTTCAACTTTCCGAAATCGGAAGGTTGAATTTTCGGTGCATGTGTGGTGAAAAATAGTATACATTCCACGGGAGGGAAATTAGACTACCTCAAACCGCGGGCAGAATTGTCACCCGAGCCGAAGGCGAAGTTTGAAGTAGTCTACTTTCCCTCTCCCTCCCTTTAATATACTATTTCTTGCTCCCCTAGCCGAAAGTACGCACTTTCCGGCCGCATTTCAGGTCGGGAAGAGCATTTTTCACCACACCTGCGCCGAAAGTTCAACTTTCCGAAATCGGAAGGTTGAATTTTCGGTGCATGTGTGGTGAAAAATAGTATACACTCCACGGGAGTGAAATTAGACCACCTCAAACCGCGTGCTTATCACCCTCGCCTTCGGCTCGGGTGACAATTCTGCCCGCGGTTTGAAGTAGTCTACTTTCCCTCCCTAGGTGTGTAATATACTATTTCGTGGCTGGCTGACTCCAGTGCGCTCTGACGATATTTTTGCGGCCGGTGATCCTTTCTTTAAAAAAGACATTTCGATATATCAATGTGAAGTCTGTATTCGTTGCCATGATTTTGTTTATTCGTTGCCAAGCATCTTTATTTGCTTCAAGCGGGCGCGTATAGCGTAATTTTCATCATTCATGTTATGCGCTATACTGCCATGAACCCGGACGAATAACATACATTTGTTCGTCCAGATGCGAAAACAGAAAATAATGTAACCAGACTAATAAAATGAATATGGTCGTCCGGAATAATGTTGTATTTCCAGATTCCAGGTTCATAGGAAAGCATATATTCATATAAATTGTCAAGTATAGCAGGAAATGTTCATATATAGGAATTGTTAACTATCATGGGACTTTAAATCAGACATTTATCAACGAATTATTTATTTGTACTAATAATATTATTGTATTATTGTGTAATATTTTTGTGTGTTTTTTTTACTTTTTGTTTATGTTTTTAATGCCCGCCCCAACCAGCGAAACCTCGGCTTCGCCTCGGTCCTACAAAAGTCGGGCGGGCGCCCCCCCCCCCCCCCCCTTCACGATTACTAGTAATTATTGAACGTACTTTCGGTTACAAGATCAAGAAAAATAGTATACAACCCACGGCCCAAATGATGGATGCCAGGAAATCCAACTTTCGGGCCTAGGGTCGTATACTATTTGTTCTTGATAGAGATTTTTACTCATTAGTAGGATAACTTTATTCTCAATAACCTTTACCGCGAATATCTCTGTGCTAAAAATATCTTCAATCTATTAAAATATATCTATATTTCAATAACACTATTATGAAAATCTCTTTTCTTTGACATTTTTATGCTGAAACGACTCCCTTTCGGAACAGCTGTATTCCAAAATATCTTAATTTTTTACCCATTTTTGCCTGTTTCCTAGAATTCTTCAGGAAAAAACCAAAACAAATACACAGTCATAGAAAAATAATCGTATCATTCAGGAATGAACACGGATGTATGGCCTTGCATTAATTAATTAATTTATATAAACTTTTTCAAGCTGCAATAGTACTTCCAACCAGCTCTGCCAGTTGAGAGAGATGTTTTTCTGCCATGAGGCAGATAAAAATGTGGCTTAGGAACACGACGCTCCAGGAACGATTGTCTCATATATCACTGCTCAACATTGAAAATGACACTGTAAAAAAAAAAAAATTTCAGCGGAAAAAGTGTCGAGTCTATTTGCAGAATAAAATAGAAAGCTCTAACTTAATTAATGAAATATCAACTGCAAGTGGATGTTGAAAAAATATTTGATTATTATTCAAGGTAATGTCAAAGTTTAATATTGATATTAACATGAGCATGTGATTAAACAAAATGCCATTTTTCGTGTGAATTACGTGATTACGGAATATTATGTAAATTTTGTTTTGAAAAACATGAATGACAATGAAACCAGTTTTTTCTTGAACTGGATTCTTCTAGACCTCCCCCCCCCCCGCTCAAGAAAATATCCTGGCTAAGCCAATGCTCATCTCGGGATTTAACTGATTTTTCAGAAATGACAA
The DNA here is from genome assembly GCF_019457755.1 of Venturia canescens. NCBI lineage: Eukaryota > Metazoa > Arthropoda > Insecta > Hymenoptera > Ichneumonidae > Venturia > Venturia canescens. Next base: position 9,337,341 of record NC_057428.1, read on the forward strand.
AGAAAGACTTAAAACTTTTCTTAACTGGCTCCTATCAAAATAAACAAGCAATATCATATTTAACCGAAATGATGGATGGATCAGACAATATAACTATTCAGTTTGTCAAAGATGAAACCAATATACTGAAGGTTCAAGTACAGTCTCGTCATATCCGAAGAAAGATTTATATATGTTTTATTGATTATAAACTAAATACAGTTGGTTGGAGTGGAATATCGAGATATTGCTGTGAACGTATAAATGGACTCAGGACTATCGGTTGTTGTTCACACATTGCTGCAATAATTTTCTATCTCACACACGGGCGATATTTATCTAAAATTCCTAGACCAGCAGTAATACTCACTCAGTCTCTTATTTGGTAAGGACAAAATTACACCTGTTGTCAACGAAGATAGCGAGGAAGATTAAAAAATAATTTCATCGTATAAGAAAAGAAAAACTGATTCTAATAGAATCTGAACATTGATAATCATTTTATATTAAGGTAGATAGGTGAATATTCGCTATCCAAGATTACGCGATGATATTTTTGGTAGGCAAAAATGAATACGTACTGGATAGATTTGCAAAATTTCGACGCAAACCGTAAAAATCTCAGATTGATTCGTAAGTAATTTCAACATCCGAAAGGAACATGATGTAAACTTGTATGATTTCGAGGAAAAAAAAAAACTAAAAATAAGCTATGTGGCTTTGTCAATGAAATTGGCGAACATGTTCAATGTGTTGCTGCAATTATCAAAAGCCGCATTTAGGTGAGAGGATATCCGAATAATTACTCCAACTTTTGTTTTGGACACTTGGCGAATGGTGCGGAGAAGAAGAAGGAACAAGGAAGTCGAAGCTTTGTGAAGCTTTAATTTACATGCACAATACAACACGCATAGCGTGTGAGGTACACCGTGGAAACGTCGAGAATTAGAAACGGGTGAGCGAGTAAGAATTTTCCGGGAGTGTTCCCCCCTTTTTTGGGATTGTCTCCCATTATACTGGTGTACGAATGTTCGTACACGATGTTGGTGAATTCGTACTTTCTGAGTAATTGTCGGGAGTCTGGCTGGCGAAACTCAGCAGGCTGTGCTATTACAAACACTCACTAGAGTGTATAATATAGTGTACAGTACCAAAATGAAGTGGAAATCCAGAAGACCAAGAGAGATGGTGATTATTTATTAGGCCCTAGTTACTTTTGGACATTTTTTTAGGACACAAAAATAAGGTAGAAGTAATAATTATAAGACGCAAAAATAAGATTAAAAAATAAGATGATGATGAGTTTATTGTCATTGTAAAAAAAAACTATGAAACATTTTTGAAAATTGAAATCAGGTGTTTGAAAGCGCAAAAATGGTTTAATTTTTAATATTTCTGTATGATTTTAGTTCAGGCGATGCCACTGTTTTACAAATCAAAACGCTCTTTGGTTTTTTTTTTTATCTCAGATAAACCGATTCCCCAGAATCGTGGAGACCATGGAGAAACGTATGGATTCCTGTGGAGTAGTTTTATACTAATTTAACTCGAGATATCAGAGTTAAAAAATTCTATCATAGAGTTGAAATACCAATAAATAAATCCTTCAAATTTCAAAAGTCTATTTTGTTTTCCTCGCCACAAAAAATCGCGTAAAACCCCAAAAAATCCGACTATTGCACGGGGTGACACTCTTAATCTCCAACTATATGGATCGTTTCATTAGCAGATGATAGACTTGTGAATAAATTTCTCGTCAAACAATCATTTGAGTAATCTCTTGACCACACAAATGGACTTTCGTTGATATTGCTGAGTTGAGTATTGAATATTCCATAACTTTTTTTTTATTGAATCGTCTAGTTCAATATCAAATAATATCATAACCGCTGTCAATGAATCAGTTGATTTTTTCTGAATTATACGAAATTCATCCATTTTCTTGAACTTCCTTCATAGTGCTTCAGGATCGCCAAAAGTTGTTGAATCTACAAAGAAATCGCTTTTTTTGGATATAATTTTTTAATTAAAAAATGGTGTAGCGTAACGTTTCTCGAACGACACAAACCCGAACCCGAACCGAGGGCAATACAAAGGCCCGATACAAGCAGTGGAGCGCGACACTAGCGGCGCCGCGTATTAAAAACTCGAACTAATACATTTTTTTCTTTTGTAAATTCAACGCGATTTTGTAAAATTATGCAACTAGACTCAAAATGTCGGTAAAAATGGCCGCTATAAAGAAAAAATAATGAGAAGATTGATTATTCCAGAAAATTTGTATAAATTCGAATAAAGACCCGTGTTTACGGCGCATACGCGGGTAGAAGCGTATATGGGCTGTAGGAACTCGAACGTGACTTTTCGTGATTATCGGGATAAAATTAATTTGAACGCTATTAAATGAAACAACGAAGCCAAATGGATCAGAAAATTAAACAATAACAATTCCTATCAAATTTTTTTAGTCACGTTACGAAAAGATACGCAGATTAATATGTCAATTTCTGAAAAAGTTACAGCTGTGTGAAAAAAATTAACCTTTTTTTTTAAATCCATAACTTTTTTTGGGTTGCGTAAAAAAATTTGAAAAAATTATCATGAATGTCTTCAATAGGGAAACACGAGATTACGAAGTTTCAGCCAAATCGTAAAGGGACGGGTTTGAAAGTGGTCAATTTGGCATAAAATAACCCATATACATCAGCATACAACGGATTCAAAAAATGGAGAAAGGAAAATAAGAAGAATTCTTTTTGTGAAGTCGTAATGCTTGCATACTTCACTGATTTATCAAAAGAATATTCACCAACAAGTTTATGGGTTACATATTCGATGCTGAAATGCTCGATCAGTACCTGCGATCATGTGGATATTGATTGCTACAAAAACTTGACATCTTTCTTGAAAAAGAATAGTTTGGGGTATTGGCCAAAGAAGTTACGAGTCTTTTCGTGAAACATTATTTCGAAGTTTCTCAACGAAGCGTCATAGTGAAAATCTCGAAGACCAAAAACTACGTTCCAAGATCTTTCACGATAGCAGATAGGTTGTTTGACTTTTGTTGGAGATATATGCAGGCTCGACTGGAAACGTGCTCAATCGACAAATTTTTTCTCCCTTACTCAAAAGGCAATTGCATCCGATAAGCCGTTGGAATCAATAAATTTGGATCGACGCCATAAAAAAGAATTTGTGACCAGTTTAGTAGTGGAATCGATATCCATAAGCGAGCCAAAACAACCAATGTTGTTCCTGGTGCTGTGGGACAAACATATCCAATGGGAATGACAATTCAATGGGATGAGATACAAATAGGTGAACAATCTCTACAAGATCAACAAACTGTGAATATTCAACCAATCGCACAGGACACCGATAACCAGAACGAAGTGATCAATATCGGGGAACCAACACTCATTTTAAACGAAATTTTAAACGAAGACATAATAAAAATAATTAGCAAAGAACCAGAAACGACGGAAAATTGTTTGACAATTCACTCTTGCATTTCACTCTTGAATGAGGACGCTTTGTTAGAAGACGAAAAGGTGGACTCGAAAGCGATAGTAAAATCAGTAAGCATTGTGATTCGAATACGAATATATGCTAAACGGTTAGAGTAATCGATTAAACGCAAGAAACCTTTTTTGTAGACTGTTTGATTTTCTACGGAAATATATGGTATTCATTTGACAATAATTATTTTTCAGCAAGTGACCAAACTAGAAATAAAAAAAAATTTCAATAAACTTTACAATGTTTAACCCCGAATATCCTGTAAACGGTTAGGTTAATGAGAAAAGTGTAAGAGGTCTTTTTTGTAGAGCGTTTAATTTCCTATGAAAACATGTAAAGATGATTGGCTTAGCAATCGATTAAAGATGAAATATGGTCATTTTTATATGAGACTGAAATAAAAATAAAAAACCGTGAGGAGGAGGATCTTCCCCTTAATATTAAGAGCTCATTTTTGGTGAATACTTTCTAGAGGTGCCTAGGAATTAGTTTTTCTGTGTTGGATCCAAACAACTTAAAGTCGATTTTTTTACCCACCCTAATATTAGGTATATTGTATTGTATATTAGGTATATTATGTATTAAATATAAAATGTATTATGACACCAGGTTTGTAACTAAAGAAAAAACGAATAAACATCAAAAATGTGTGCGAAAAATGCAACATTTTTCTATGAAATTAAAAAACAAATAATCCATATCTTTTCAATGCTTCAAACTATACAGAATTCGAAGAGGTCACGAACGAAAGAAAAAAAATAAATAAAAATACATCAGCTTACAATATTCTCTGAATACTATCGTTACCGCGATTCTAGATTCGAAGTTTCAGCTAAATCGAAAGGGATCGAGTTCAAAAGTACATATAGAATGACCCATATGCATTGCAGAAATTTTGGTTTTTCTCTTTAGTTGGTACATATTTTATTGTTTTTTGGTGTTACTAGGGCAGTGGTCAAGTTTTTTTTGTTGCGGTGTCATTTGCTGTCATTGTCTATCCCATAGATTTTGATTTATCCATTTTTTCACATTTTTAATAGGGATCTTTGTGGCCTGTATTGTGCACGTAGTTGAAGAAGTTGTTGCTCATATGTGCTAGTCAATGTTCACGAGTTATTTGCGATAAAACCAAATTCAAATTATTTTAGTATTTAGCCAGACAGAAAAAAAACGATTCAAATGTCAATGAATAGTGGATCTAGCTTTGAATACTTTTACACTATTGATATTAATTTTCATTTGTGCATCAAAGCTCAACCGATTTTGTACCATTAATAACTGAAGCAAATTCTCTACGAACATGAAGGGCTTTGTACATAATTTCCGCAATCAAACCCTCCTTGTCACACTATTTTCTAGCTCAAATACTGACGTTTGACTCTAGTGATGAAGATATTAGCAGAATTCGTGGAAGATCAATGAAAAAAATAATCCACTTCGTTTCATGTTTCCATATCATCTGTTCATACTTATAATAATGTTATATGTGAGATGGAATCACGTCCAATTAAAATGCAGTATTCAATTGTAGCACATTCAAGATGACAAAACGATCAGAATGTTTTAATCCACTTAAACTAGCGAAATCTCATTATTTGATCCCAGCTTGAAAATAATCGTAACACGACATTAAGGTTCCATACGGAATCGTAACGTTGTGTCGAGGGCCTGAATTTTGCAACTCCCTTAGAAAATCGTGATATGAAAAAGAAGATAAAACATCTACTGGAGGGCCCCTTAGCGGATTGACCTTGACGGTTGCACAAAGACGCCACCATTTCTTTATTATGACGTTATAATAATGTCGATTGACTCTGACGGAGCTTGTCTCATCGCGAGCGCTTTCCTGATAGCATGCCAGCAACCATTGTAAGTTGACTCGACAGCGGATAAGACTCCCTGTTGAAAGAATGCAACAAATAAGCATTTGGTTCTAAAAAATGAAGTCACCAACAAGTAACTAAAGATAAGAAAATAGGGAACGAAAATGGCCCTTCCCAAAACGGTACAACAACAATTCCCTCTGCGCTATCTTGACAAATTTTCCGTAGAACTTTAGGAATGATTGCGAAAAGCGGGAACGCATGGAAGAACCATTGCGTGCATCCAACGGTAAATGCGAATGATTCGGAATTACGATGTCATGAAATACAGGGTGTCCCAAAAACCAACGATAATATTGCTGGTGGTGACAGGGTGATCATGAAGATGCAGAAAAACCAAATATGGCTTTAGTAAAAATTTCATACTTTCGAAGATATTCGCAGTTTTCCGAAATTTTTGAAAACCTCTAACATTAGACAATATTTTACAAATCACATGGTATTACAATGGTGAACCGAGCAATGTTGATTCGAAAGAGAAGAAAAACCCGGCCTCGTAACAATATTGTGTCTGTGAAATAGAGCTAACAGTTTACTGTGTTAAGTGAACTGTGCAGCGGTAATCAGTGTCAACGTTGTTGCAAGGCCGGGTTTTTCTGCTCTTCTGAATAAATATAGTTTGGTAGGATTGGACGAACAATCATATTCGAAGATTGTTAACACACGGAATAGCTACACGTGGAATGAGATTTGATTACAGTACCCCATCGAACTTTCGTTTTATCTTAGTAAAATCATTATTTGGCCAATTGACTTCGGCTTTTTATTAAATATAAAAAAGTGACCTGTCTTCTTTCTGAACCCTTGTTACTGTGTTGATATAGTGAAACGTGTAGTGTTGATTATGCCGCATCAGTACACTTAGCAGGAATAAGCTAACATGCATTTTATTTATGGTGAATGCCAAGGTAATGGTCATGCAGCATCTATCCGCTATCGAGAAAAATATCCTAATGTTTCCCATTATCCCGAATATCGTGTTTTCATGAATGTGCATCGTGCTAATTCAGAAGGCCGACTGCCCGGTAATTCCGGTGGTTCGGGAATACCTCCCAAGAACAATGATAAACACATGTTGGAAGAAATAGAAAACAACCCCAATACTTGAGTACGAGTAATTGGGCAACGAACCGGAATTCCAAAAAGTTCGGTCCATAGGATCTTGAAACGATAAGAATTTCATCCTCACAGTGCAACGTGTACAAGCTTCGCAACCTCGTGATTATCCAATAAGACTTCAATTTTCTCAAACAATGCTGTAGAAAATCGATGAAAATCTAGATTTCTTCAAATATATTTTGTGGTCCGATGAAGCTACGTGCAAGAGAGATGGGTACACAACCTTGTACAATCTGCATCAATGGGCAATGGAAAACCCACATCGAATGAGAGAAGACAAGTCGCAGTACCAGTTCAAAGTAAATCGAGTTGTCTGGAACTTTGAATGCTGACAATTATTTGGAATTTCTACAAAATCAGCTGTCGATTCTATTAGAAAATACACCTTTAGCGATAAGAAATTCAATGCGGTTGCAACACGATGGCTGCTCGGCGCATAACGCAAGACAGGTTCGGGATTATGTGGACCAAACGTATCCTAGTAGATAGATTGGCCGTCATGGTCCTATTACATGGCCTCCACGCTCTCCTAATTTAAATCTACTGGATTTATTTTATTGGGGCTGCCTCAAAGACAAAGTCTTTTCCAAACTCATTAACAACAAAGTCGAACTGAGGCAAAGGATTACTAATGCAGCGCGAGAAATCACCACCTCAGGACACGCAAATCACATTGAACAAGCGTTCATAAGAAGATGCCGTGCTTGTGTTGAAACTGAAGGCAAACATTTCGACCATTTGTTGTAAATTAAATCGTATAATAATAATTAAACTTCGGTTTCAATTCGTATTTTCTAATAATTTCAATCTCAATTCTTTATACTAATATCATTTTCTTTATACTAATTCAATTTCAATTTTTTATACTAATATCAATCAAACTGAGTAACGAATAGTTAAAGTAGCTAAAAGTAAGAAATAAAAAGATTTTTCCGTAAAAAATGTCAAAACTATTGGAATATTCATAGTTTTTATAAATAGCACGATTTCAAGCAATATTAAAAAAGTGAACGAATTGAAGAATACCCGTATTAGCAGCGGTGATTCGTATAATACTACCTAATGTTAGGGATTTTCAAGAATTTCGGAAAAGTGCGAATATCTCGGAAACTATGAAGTTTTCAGTAAGGCCATATTTGATTTTTCTGCATCTTCATAACCTGCCCTATCACCACCAGTAATATTATCGTTGGTTTTTGGGACACCATGCATATGGCTCGCATTTCGCGTTGATTCGTGAAAAAATCAATTTCCAGTATACCAGCTTTCTTTATTAGTTTTCGAAAAGCATAATCCGCAAGTTCGAATACTATTTCCGGTTGCAACTTTCGCGGCTCAAAATCCGCTTCTACATTTTCTTTGGATGCAATATGTCCTGCAACGGTCCAAATATCCTGAGCTTTTAACCAATCCCAATTTTTTTGTTATTGCGTTGGGATTATCAAATCGGCTTTCACGCATACGATTCAAATAGGCGATTACAGTGGTATTATCAGTACGGATGAGTATGTTGCATCCTTTCTTGTCACTTGAGAAACATTTTAGCGCGAAAGAAGCCTCGACTAGCTCTAGATAATGAATAAGAAATTTCAAGTCACCTTCAGTGTGCTCCAATATTGTTTGCCCGTTGGTCTCCACATGCTACACCCCAAGAAGTTTGTTCGTGAAACGAAAAATTTAGTTTGTACAATCTTACGAAAAAAAATTTTTTATCGGTTCAACTTCAAACGGTCATAGCACCAAAACGGTTACTCCGAGCTAATTCCTGGTCGTACAATTCGCTAGGGTTGTTCATACGGACTTTTTTTATAAGAGAAACGATTTTTTATAAAAACATATTCTTGAGGTTTTTGCATGATGTTTTCCTAAACAGTTATGACACAATAATCATTCTTGCGCTCCCATATTCAACCGCCGTGACTCTCGTCCTTGGGCAAAGGGCTTGAGTCTTAATCTTGATCTGAAAGAAGAGTCAACATCGAGTTGCGTTCCATACTAATTCAATGTCTTCTTACTGGGCCGAAATAGTCTCTATAGCTCTGAAATTATCCGCATACTCCTTTGATGTTTTTCCCATAACTAAAATGTCATCTAATTAAGTAGAGAACCGATTTATAAAACCTTGCTTTCTTAAGTATGCTGCTACTGGTTTTAGTAATTTGGTGAAAAACAAAAGGCGCAATATTTAAACCAAACAGTAAACACATGAATTCGTAACATGTATCATTATATTGAAACCGCAAAAACTCGTTTTTTTCCGAATAAATTGAGCTGTTCTTGAATGGAGCGTCAGATTGCTTTGAATTTTTTTTACCTATACTTCGTGTTTAGTACTATAACATATTTTCTTCAAATTTTTTGACACTCTAGAATTTTCAAAAAAAAATTTTCAAATTTATAAAATTGAATTTTGAAAAAAAATGTATTATTTATAAATTGTTTTCAAATATTTCATTTGTTATTTAGAAACAAATTTTCGAGCAAAATTCTTTTCCCGAGCACTAGGTGCTATTCGTAGTGTATATAAAAAGTGGCAGAAAAATTGTTTCCTACCGCTAGGTACGCAATGCTATGAAAAGTTACGCATTCGGAAGTGAAATCGGTAGATTGTAAAAATAGGTGGGATTATTTTTCTTGTAAAAATATCAATCAAAATTATAAAAAAATAAAAAAAACATATAAATAAAAAAAATGAATTAAAAAAATTTAATGAAAAAAATAAAAAAAGGAACTTGTTTTTCCCCACGTCCACGTGGTTAATTCTACGTCATACTGAGAGGGAGAATAATATATTCACAAATTTTTAGTGTTTACAACACTCAATGAGACCTATGTATAATTTTATACTAATTTTGGTCGCCATATTGGATCCGCTATCTTGAACTTTGAAATTCTGACGCCAGAATCATAATCAGCGACCCCAAAAACTTCTCTATACCGAATTTCGTGCAAATAAAATGGTAAACAGCGAAATTAATCAAAAATAATCGCCATTTTGGATCCGCCATCTTAAATGTTTCAATTCTGAGACAAAAACCGTAATCAGCGACCCCAAAAATCTTTAGAACGCCTATGATTTTGGAAATTTTTTTAATAAAAAAATGTGCCTCTCAAAGGGTTAAGAATGCCATCTCGGTTCTTGTAAAGATACACCATCATAGAATCAATTTCGCGATTTTATCATGACTCGAATGTTGACTCTTCAGGCGTTTGTGAAATCTCAAGGAGGTAAAATACTGAACGTAAATCAATCTTCACCCCTCCGTACTCATTTTTCAAGTAAAAATATTAACACTATTGACATCGCAACGAAATAATCGTCATGTCCGTTATGCTCAGAAAATCATTACATTGTGTATTGTTTTGAATACTAGAAAAAAAATCCAAAACAAAAAAAACTATTCCTTATTCCAGAAATTTATGTTTCAATCGTCTCAAGTTTCATCATCAAAGTAAATACATTTCAACTAAACAATGTTTCAAATGTGGTCAGCGTCATCATAGTACTCTACATCTTCAAAATTCTCCTCGAAATAAACCACTACGAAATCCTTCAAACCCTTCAACTATTTTTAATACTGTTGAATGAAGTTTCACCAGTTGTTGATCACGTTTAACCTCTTATCAATGTATCCAGAATTCCGATTATTTTGGCGACTGCTCGGGTTAAAGTTTGTACTGAACACAAAATTATACAAGCTCATATTTTATTGGATCACCCCGTGTGGCGGCAGGATTTTTGGGGTTTTTTCGCGATTTTTTTGCGGCGAGGAAAAAAACATAGACTTTGAAATTTAAAGGATTCATTTATTGGTATTTCATCTCTATGGAATAATTTTTTAACTCTGATATATCGGTTTAATTCAGTGTAAAACTACTCCACAAGAACCCATATGTTTCTCTATGGTCTCCACGATTCTGGGGGATCAATTTATCTGAGATCAAAAAACCAAAGAGCGTTTTGATTTGTAAAGCAGTGGCTATCTTTTGAACTAAAATCATACAAAAATATTAAAAATTCGAAAATTTTTGTGCTTTCAAACATTTTTGAAAATTGAAATTCGAAAAATTGTATGCACCAGGAGATTTCACGCCGCGCAACTCAAAAAACAGTTGACACAAAAACAGTTGAAAATAATTTGGGAGCTCTTGACTAAATCTGAAAGATAACTCAAGGCCAGATGAATCGTTTGAAATTTCAATATGTTAGAAAGTACACCCTGTGTATTTTGTTCCCGCGAAACTGAGTAAGAACTTTTCGTACTAGAACTGTGAGGTTAACTCTGAGTATCCCTTCGCCTGTATTGAACAAGAAACGTGTAACGACCTCATTATCACTTCCATAAGAACTTGCATATACTCCCACTATTAAAAAAATATAGATTCACTCTGATGAGTTTTACGCTTGGCAAGGCGCGTAAGATTCACGTTGCTTCTACCTTCTCCTGTATCTCGACACGACTCAAGTTGAGCTCTCGACGAGAGGTTCAAGAATTTATTTCTGTATGTATGCAACTCAGCGAATTTGACGCAACGTACTAAGGAGGGCGCTGGGAATAGACGCAATGAGCTGTACGAATGAACACATTAATAAAAAAAATGTTACAACATTTATTCATACACATGCTTACTGAGTTATGATCATCAAAAATTATTTATCTACTCGAGAAAAAAATATTCTATTGGTATAATCATTATTCAATATATGTTTGGCATTTAAACTATGGCATTTGATAATTCCTGAAAATAAATTATTAAAATAAATTCCTGAAAATAAATTATCTTAGTAATTGAGAATGATTCGAATGATGATGCATGATTTTCTGAGAAAGTCGAATGACAAAAAGGAGAGTAAATTTTATGATTAGGATTCATGTTCACTTTTAGATTGAGAGAACCAAGTTGAGATGGCGAGATGTGCAAGACGGGACTCACACGGTGCGATAGAGTTTTGAGATCGAGATGGATACTACCGTGTGAGCTGAGAGTCATCTAGGTCTTGCACATTACATTCTAAACAATTAAATTAAATTTGAAATTAGTGAACTTACCTTGATTATAAGAACCAAGAAATAGATGAATGAATCATGTTCAATATACCAGAAGTATGCTTTCCTTATAGTTTGTATTTAATCAATATACTTTTCGAGTGATAATCTGTTCTCTCCTCTGCTTTTTCTCAAGACCGAAAAAAAAACAACTGTGTTTTAAATCGTTTCCTTGGAAACGAGAGAAATCATCTTGGCCTCCTCTCAGGCTTGGGTTTTTTTTATGTGTTGATGTTCAGATGATGCGTGCGTTTGTTAACTATAGTTAGCCTCAGTAGGCAATGAACATTTCAACCCCTTTTCTGTTTGAATTCCTTTTTATTTAATAACTATTTTAAACAATCATAAATAGTCAAATATGAAATTTGACCAGGTCTAATGACTAATAATCATAACAGATTGTGAATGACTATATTAGGGTGTGCGGAAAAAAAACGATATTTTTTTTTTACTTTGCATCCAGCCGAAAAAGGTGATTGAAGGTGAAAAAAAAAGAATCCTAGAAGGAGAGCTCACCAAAAAATTTTTTCGAATGGCGCTTTGCGTTTGAAGATTTTCCATAAGAATAACCCAGGAAATTATTGAGACCTCCGATCATTGTATCATAACTCTTCAGGAAGAAATCGCACAAGAACGACAATGATATGTTTTTATAGACAATCGATTCCTCTACAAAAAAAGTCCTTATGAACATTCAGCTTGGAGCAACCATTCTCGTGCTATCACCCTTCGAAGTTGGATCAATAGAAAAAAAATTTTCATAAAACTCTCGAAATCAAATTTTTCGTTTCACAAACAAACTTCTAGGAACTTTTTCGTAGAAAATTACTTGCTCTTTTAGACAATCCTTATTATTATTCAAATTTTATAATTTGAATAAATTTACTTATTTTTTATGATTTTCATCAAATTATTGTAAACATGTTTCGTGTTTGGTTTCCATAGGATAACAATGATTACCACTAAAAAACTCTTAAATATAAACTTTCCATCTCGTTTTCATTACAATTGGGTATGAAAAGAAATCGGGTTTCAAAAGTTTTTACTTTTTGCCATGAATTTTTTTTCACCCGGTATCAAACATAAAATTATAAATAAGGGTAATTAACCCTTTTGCTTACACGAGGTAAGATTAAATAATACCCATTGCTATTTTTAAGTGTGCCTTTATTGCAGTTGGGGTATTTTTGACGATGAGTTTGCATTATTTTCAATAAATATTGTAACTGCTCTTCGTTTTTGGTCAATGACCCGTTGCAGGCTTCTATCAAAGCGATGCCATTAGCCATGTCATTGACAATTTTCAAATTAAAAAAAAAATCTGAGCATCTTAAATAACTGGCATTTTCAGGCCATAAGTCCATATTTACCCTCAGAAAGTCACGGGGTAAATTAATTTGGTTGAAAAGGAATAAGGATTCTTGTGTGACGAAATAGCTTATATCCTTTGAAAGCAACGTTTTGTAATCACTTTTTTCAATGATTACTCGCTCTGAAGGAATTTTAAATTTTGCTCGAGATTGCAACATTTTAGCCTTCATGCTTACCGGCACAGCATTGTCGAAAAGAGCATTATTCGAATAATAATAACGATTTTCTAAAAGAGCAAATAATTTTCTACGAAAAAGTTCCTAGAAGTTTGTTTGTGAAACGAAAAATTTGATTCCGACAGTTATATGAAAATTTTTTTTCTATCGATCCAACTTCGAAGGGTGATAGCACGAGAATGGTTGCTCCAAGCTAAATGTTCATAAGGACTTTTTTTGTGGGGGAATCGATTTTCTATAAAAATATATCATTATCGATTTTGTACGATTTTTTCCTGAAGAGTTATGATGCAATGATCGGAGGTCTCAATAATTTCCTGGGTTATTCTTATGGAAAATCTTCAAACGCGAAGCGCCATTCGAAAAAATTTTTTGGTGAGCTCTCCTTCTGGGATTCTTTTTTTTCACCTTGAATCACCTTTTTCGGCTGGATGCAAAGTAAAAAAAAATATCGTTTTTTTCGCACACCCTAGACTATATATTATCATATGAAGATGTGTCTGAATAAAAATAATCAGATTTTTACTGACATAGATGTATGAAACCAAATTCGCAAGGATGTGATTAAATATGGCCACATACAGTTGGTATGAGGCTGTGTATGGAAAAATTATGAAGCTTGTCTGTTTTTACGTTATTTTTCCTAGGTATGAATTTTGAGACAAAATTTTATTCATTTTTATAGCGCCATGATCGAAATATAGCCATATATCCATTATGAATGACAGTATATAGAAGGCGGTTCTCGATTGAATATTTAAATCTAATGCAATGCGTGTGTTACATCTTGATCAGTAATTTTTGACATAATAAAAAAATCTAGTCGACGCAAAGAGTAAAAGAAAATGTAATAAATGTAAAAATCTCTTGTGAAATTAATATTAGAAATCAATCCCGCCCTGGACGAATTCACAAAAAATTATCGGAGCTAAGAGGCTAGTCTAAGAAAATTGAACGCAATAAAACTGGTAAGTATTGGACACTACATTATCACCAGATAAAAACATCTTGTTCATTACACTGAGCAAGTTGAGTCACGCAACCTGATTACCTGACCTGATAGGGAGGATTTCTTAGAAGCAATTTTTCTTTAGAACGGTTACACTTGTATTGTCGAATTTTTACTTGTGTTTTCTATATGTGACGGACAGTGTTCTTAGACATAGTGTGTCAAAATCTATGGTGAACTCCTTTAAAAAACTAATATCTATGTTCAAACTTATTTTACCATATTGAATTGTTGACCATTTAAGGTAGTGCTCGGTTATCGACAACTGTTGTACGCTACTACTTTCACTTCGAGTTTTTGTTTTCAAAATAAATAAAAAAACTTGTTTAAAAACTTGCTCTTATTGAATAAATGATCCCCCGTTATAATTAACTCCAAAACGTCAAACAACTGAAAGAGAAGTTTTCTCATAAAAAAATGATGAACTTTATAATGTGTAGAATAAAAGAATGTTTTGAAAAAACCTAAAAACTGCCGACTGAAAAATTCCTTTATTTAAGAATGGGATTTTGGCGGGAGATGTCTTTACTTTCTATTCAATGATTTGATTAGAGACATCTCCCAACAAAAATTCCGAGATCTATTTTATTTCGGACTTCTTAAAGTTTGCTACTATTTTCTTAAATGAAGGAGTTTTTCAGTCGGGAGTTTTTATATATTTTTTTTAAACTCCAATTTTTACATTTGAACTCAAATTTTACATGAAAAAATTCCAAGGATATATGAGTTACTGCTGTCGCTTATTGTATTGCGACTTAATAATTAGAAATCCTTTTTATAAAGTAAGGTTGTGACGCGTGAATTAGCTGTTCGCTATCAGCGCTTTTCCGCGATTTCGATTGGTTCTTGAAACACGACCATTGTGGAGCTAAATTAATTTGGAAAAAACAACATTCATTCGTCTCATCAAAATGACAGGTTGGAATTCAAATCATCTTTGACATTTTGTCGATATCGTTTTGCTCGATTTGATTTCTCGAAAATTCTTCGAGTTGGACATTCTTCCAATTTGTGTGATAATACAATAAAACTGGAGCCGTAATACGTTTATGGGGAAGATCGACCATATCGAGTGAGTCAATTCATATTTTTCAATCTATTTGAAAAAAAAAACTCAAAAACATGTGTCCATTATCTTTGAAGTAAGAAGGAATTTATAACTCTGCATGAAGAGAAAATAGCAAAATATTCTTAAAAACAAAAAAAAATATTTTTCATTGAGAATTTTCATTCAACTTTAGATTCTGTAGATATTGATCGAGCTATATTTTTGACTCAATATATTTTGGATTTGATATATTAATTTGATCAATGGTGATGATCACATTAAAGCGCGTCTACTAGTTTTCGTTGACTGGAAACAACAAGAGTTTTCATTTGGTAAGAATAAAGCTTAAGTCTTTCGATTTTCCTCCGTTCGATTATCAAGGACAAAGCTATGGCATTATTGTAGCAATGCAGGAAACGCATTTAAAGGAGTTCAGACAAAAATATTATCACTTAATAGTAAAGTTGTGTATTTTCTTGCGCTTGTTAAGCGTTTAAGATTAACAGAGTGCGAACGGTTGAGGGACGTTACGCTGCCCTAATGTTGTTTTTGGTATTGTACGAAAATTGTATAGCATATTCAGCTCTAATCCCAATGAAAGAAGATCTTCGAATAAAAACTGAGTGAGTGTTCTTCACGTTTAATATCTTAATGATGATGGTCGACGAAAATAAAATTTGTAAAACCGTTAACTGCACGCCTATCCGGAATCATAGGA
Organism: Venturia canescens; assembly: GCF_019457755.1. Taxonomy (NCBI): domain Eukaryota; kingdom Metazoa; phylum Arthropoda; class Insecta; order Hymenoptera; family Ichneumonidae; genus Venturia; species Venturia canescens. The sequence goes on from NC_057428.1 coordinate 9,353,211, forward strand.
GCACTAGATGAACAGTCACTCTTCAAATTGTGAATTGAAGTTCGTAGTAATAGTACCGGCTTTAAAAAAATCTAAGCTCATCGTTTAGCAAAATTTTAAAAATCTTATGATGGATTGAAAACTTCAAGGGTGTTAAAAAATAAACGTTGTTTATCATCATTATAGGTGTTATTATTATCACTAAAAGAAATGCAGAATAAGCGAGCTGTTGATCAGATGTTCAACTTGTATTTTCTGCATATATCACATAAAAAAAGAAAAACTATTGATTTCTTCCTTAATGACGTTTTTCAGTGTAGTTTGTGTTTTAGTTGAAGACAGTCGTGTTAATTAAGGCTACGACAAATAAGGACTATTTGAAGAAACTTTGATTATAATTTGAAATTTTCTGAGAATATCGAATACCAAGAATCTGAAATTTCCGATTTTGTGAACTGAATTGTGAACTGAGTTTAATTCAATCCATGGCCGAAAGAGGCTTTCTTTAAATAATTTCTAATCGTGATTCACGTAAATAACCAATCATTCAATGTGGAGAAAAATGAATGATTAAATAAATAATATAACCCGCACTGAATTTTTATGTTAAAACCTAGAACAATCTATTTCAAGTCAACATTGACTCCCCGAAAATTGATTACTATCAATTTTCGTAATTTCATTCAACCATCGAATATTAAAATTTTCGTAATCAACTATCCTTCACGTTATCCGCTTTACAACTTTTCTTGAGATGATTTCATTCATGAAATTCTGATCGAAATGATCAGCGTTATTAACCAAATACTCACGGACCGGCGAACCACATTAAAGCTTAGGCTATTGGTTTAACTGTCGGTTACATCCTTCAATTTTTAAATAATTTATTACTCTAAATTCTGATCTTATTTCAATCCAATTTATACTTTCTTAAAACAGGACGACCGAGCGAATCAAAAGTTGAACGGATAATTAAAACCGACATGCTGTTCAAATAAATTTAACTTACAAAAATATCATGTTCACAAGGTAACGAATATTATTACTTTCTCAAACAAAGGGGCAGAGTGAAAAACAAAATTCAGAATGAAGTCAAGACTGTTTCGAAAAATGGACAGAATGTCCCATAAAAAAACAAACGGATAAGGTAGGAAATAATTTCGAATCTGTGGATAAATTATCAGTGGATGTAACCTATTGAGAAGTACTTGATATTAATCCGTATAATCACTTATTGGTTCCATACACTGCATAATTATTTGCAAATGATTCGTGTTTGTTATTTCTGAAGAACTTCAATATGAGGGGTCTGCTATTTTTCATTTCAAGATCTCAGGTCATATTTGAATTCAGCGTAAGATAATAATAAAGGGCACGGTTTTTATCTATTTTTAAACAAGAAGAATTTCAATACGGGTCCTACGCGAAAGGAATACTACAAAAAAAAATACAAACAAAAATTGCAACGCAATGATATTTAAGATATCATAAGAATATTTGTTTTCAGAATTTTTACTGTAGTTTGTGTGTCCTCCAAGAGAGAAAGTGAAGTATTGTAAAGATTTTCCAAGTTATCGCAAAGTAATTAATCATTACTAATCAGCGGACTCCGGTTATCAAAAAGGGTGACATGACTGTACCTTTTGAATAAATGGAAGTGAAAAAACGAACTCATAACGTGAAGCAAGGAAAAAACGTACTTTTCGAAAAATTAATACACTTGTTTCACACAATAACAGAAAGATTACGTCAGTATTTTCATCGAATTATTATTTCGGTTTACTTCAGTCAAAACTTTCACTTTTTGATTGATTTTTCACCACACCTTGATAACGATGGAGTTGTGATAAAGAACTGGAGGAAAATTAAGTTTCAATTTTCCATTTTTTAATGCATAAGAAATGTTTCACGAGTAGTGAGGATTTGTAAGATCGGTGACTCGGAACGAAAAATATTTTCAAATAAAAATGATATATTTTCCAAATGTTGAGTAATTTCTTCTCCATGATAGGCATTAGAGAAGACCATTGTGCTATTGAATTTCGAATTTAAAAGGACAGAAGTTTAAAAAATGATTTTTTTTTTAGGAGAAAACCTAACACACAAAACTGTAAATTAAATGGAAGATGAATTTGAAAAAAAAATTTTACGGTGGATGAATAAAAGCTCTCTTGTTTTTTAAAAGGGCTACATCTCTCATTACTGAGAAATTTGAAGCATTGAGAGGTAGGAAGAGAAGGAAACCAGTAGATATCATCGTCCAATAGAGATTGTAGGACATGAGTTTTCCGGCTGACCTATACTTACTATTACTACTACTGACTAGACTTAAACGACTCCAGAAAATTTTCATTCTATCATCTCTTCTCTTTCTTTCTCCCTCTCCATTTACTGTTTTTTTTTTTTTTTTTTTTTTTAGTAAGGGATGATCATGGGAACTGGATATTTGATGAATGTGGTACAGCCTTCGAAGGAGAAAGGGGGAGTAAGCGAGTTCAGCGTCGCCGAAGATATCATGATTTAAAATAGAGTAGAGAAATCTGGGAGGAAACGAAAGTCGGTTCGAAGCCAGCAGCTATAAACGATCGTCCTTCGAGGCAGTTTCACCGTCGACGAAGTCATAACGACTTCGTGTGTAAAGTATGAGGAAATTCGGTGGTGGATGGAGGAAAAAAAACAGCCGGAGAACGAGTGGAAAGAGATGGTACAAGAGTCGTAATGGTAGAGCTCTTTCAGCTATGCTCATACATCACAAGAAAAAGATCAACTGGAAAGTTTCCTCCTGGAGGGAAAACAACTCACTCAAAAATATTGCTAGTTCCCGAGCAGGGACAATCTAAAAATGTATGAGAATCATAAATTTGTATTATTGCTAGTGCATTTTCAGTTCGCTAAAAAATTTTAAAATGAACTTCACTACGCACATTAAATGAATCATCTGAAAATCTGTACCAGTGTGGTGATTCATACAATTTTCCCTAGCTCCAAAAGACAAATATCCGGTATCTCAAAATATAGATGTCATATGGAATAAAAATCGGGAGCCATCATAGTGTGAGGTGCGAATAATAGTTGTTTTGAGCGACAATCAGAGAGTGGGAGAGAGGACACACACTATTGAGTAGTTCGACGTGAGATCCCACGCTGTGTGCATCGAAATAAATATCGATCCTCGACCAGTTCGACTATTAAATTCATTAGCCTAAATATTTAATGAGTTTTCCTTTTCAGATCCATCTTTAAAAAAGTTTCAGTATAAAAACGTTTCTGGTAGTTTGAGGTGGCCATCGCTCTTATCATACCTTCCCGAAATTACATGTATCAAATACTATTCATATACTATGCATAGGGTATGCATAGTCATCCCTATTCCCTGCGGATGACCTTCGAGTGCTCCGAAACTTTTCAGGATTCCTCCGAATTTTCATAATTATACTATTCCGCGCAAAAATTATATCACGTGATAAAAAAAAAGATATTCTTCATCGTTTGTTTCTGAGTGATTACCTAGGAGCCTCTCGTTAAATGTCAGTACGATACATGATAACCTAAAAAGTGGAGAAATAGTTAGCTTTCACGTAGATTATAAACTGCTTCATTTAGCGTTTCGATTTCCATCATATTACTTTCTATCACACATATTTGTGATCAAAACATTATAACCGATGAAGTCTTCAGCACGTGTCGATCACCCTGAAGATCAGATGAGAGTCAACCTTAGAAAATCTTCACAATCAGCGAATCGGCACGCTGTTTGGTTATGAGCTATTTTCAATTTTACGTCACGTAGTTATATTGAAAGAGCAAATAAAAGTTCAACACAATAAAAACTTCTGTGGGTTTTTGTTGATAAGAAATTTTATAAAATTGCTTCAAACTCTTCAGTATTTTTTTCTTTTTAAAACTTTCTACTCGCAATTGAAAAAATTATAAATTATTAATTAATTTGTTATTATCTGTTAAAATTAAATTAAATATTTAATTGTTCAATTAGAACCGATCTTCGAAAAATTGGTAGAATGTACATATTAACACCATGAATCAAAAACTTCAGCACGCCATATAAGAGCTTCTTCCTCAATTGACGTCGGGTGACATATGGCATAAAGGTTTACTTGTGATGACAAAAAAGTTTATTTCTGAGAGCACCTCCTATTATTTATTGATGATGTTTTTCCAATATACAGGATGATTTAAAATAGCATATAAACCCGTGGCAAGCGTGTCCGGGATGCAATTTCAAACAAAACTGCAAAAGAATTTTTTTGGACCAACAGTTTTCAGAAATATGAAAATTCATTAGAATTTGGATATTTCGAAATTTGAGTAGTTTACTCCTATAATACCTAGCATCTACTGTTGATGTGTGATAACTATTCGAATGCCACTTTTATCGTACATGTCTCTCCAATTATCTGTTAGTGATACGCATTCGGACGAAAATAAGTCAGCCTTTTGTATCCTGACACGTACAGGAGCATTGAAAAAAATATTTTTTTCTTCATGTATTTATCTGTAATTTGGTAAATCATAGTTTTTAAGGTTGCCGAATCTGAATTTGAAATCAGATTTCTACAATAAAAAATGTACGATTCTTTACCACAGATGCGAATTCCGAAAACGGTTTGCGTAGCAAAGTAGTGGGTAGATATAGGTTGTATTTCAAATACGTAAACATAAACATGCTATGTACACAGTTCTGGTACCTTGAAAACACACACACACACACGCGCGCGCGCGCGCAAACGCACACGTCTCCATGGACTAGTACTGTGGAGCGGTTTTTTTCGGCTTCCTGGATTCTCATATTGCACATGAGTGGAAGGTGGGGGAGGAGCAGAGGGAAAGAGAAAGAGAGGAGGGGGGGGGGGGGACAGACAGAGAGACTTAACCGTACAGCAACGCATGATATGTTGCTAGAGGGTCAAGTTATTTAATCCTACGGACGTAAAGCGTGCCAGCATAGCAATTGGAATTTATGCCGGGTAGTTCTCGTGCCAAGGATACGTCGAATAGTAGCCAGATAGCAAGCTGCCCTAACCCCTTCTGCCTCTCAACTCCTATTAGTTTTTTTCTATGGTTCCTCCCACAATCGACCCTCGCAATATAGTTGTACGAAATATCAGGGAACCGCGAAGGGTACTCTTTGAAAACGTGCTTCTTTTGCCGTGCGCTTTACTCAGGGGAATCGGGTACTTTTATCTTATTTGGCAAAAGACGAAACGTTAGATTTAATCCACCAAGAGATATCATAAATATTTACATATATATGTATACTTCCTATTATATTATACGCATGAGTGTTTTTCTCTTAGAATAAACTATCCGTTTCTGGTATAAAAAGTATTGCAGATTATTCCCGGATAAGACGAACCTAGGGAAAAAAAAGGTTGGAACAAGTACATTGATGGTCCCTTGTTCCTGATCATATCACGAAAAGTGTGAAAAAAAATTCCATAAAAGAAATCATTGAACCAACTGTAAATAATTTCCACACAAAAATTCGAAAAAAATTTAATAAATCATGAAAAAAATTACATTCAAAAAAATACAAATCTGTAATTATTTTTTAAAGTGTTTAAAAAATCAAATAAAACGTAATAAATAAAAAAACGAAAAATCAAAATGAAAACTTTTTAAAAATCAATTGAAAACAATTTCTATCTAAGTTTCGTCCAGCATTAAAATTTATGATATCAATTTGAGGCCAAGTATTTAATGATCATTCAGAATATTCATTCCTACGGGTACCATCAGGAACTTGACAAAGTTCTTATGAATCAAAAAAGTTATCATTTGAGTTACGTGCAGCACTAAAATTTATGATTCAATCGGAGGACAAATGTTTTATTAGTAATTCCGAGTTTTAACATTACAAAATTGTTCTAAGAAGCGTTTAAATAAAAAAAAATCACATCAAAGGCATAGTAATTTGTTACTCTATGGTGGCAAAGACGTGGAAGAAAGTCGATTCTTCTTAGACTTTCAGGATCCCCTGGTATTATTCACAATATTCGACGTCGATTTTAGAAAATCCAAAAAGAAAAAATGCATAAAAGTCTTGCGGGTTGTAGATGATATCTTTGTGACAAATTCAACCGTGCAAAACAAAGAGAGCTATCTTTTTTAATCTATCGTGGCTGGCTGGGTCTAAAGATTTTTTTCATTCAATCCAATAAAATATTAAATATATGATGAAAAAAAATTTGTATAAAAGAAAAAAATATGGACAACAATTTTGCCGTGATAAAAAAAGCGGGCGACCATCAATGTGCTTGTACAAATTTTTTTTCTCCGAGAGAGGATATTGCGGCTCGATATGAAATCTTTTTTCTGTGGTAATTCTCAACGGCACAAAAAAATGTTTAAATAAAGTTTTCGAAAGTTTTCCAATGTTTCTATTGTGATCGGCGCAAAACGGGATACTCGAAAAATGAGAGAAATTTTTTTGTCTTTTGTTTCAGTGGATAACGAATACAAATTTTTACAAAATAAACATTGACAATCTTCGTTATTATTCATATCATTAATTTTAAACTGAATTACGGAGGGTGCGCTCGACTTACTTTCGAGCGCTGTAAGCGCCGAGGTCGCTTTCAACACTTACAGTGGTAAGTCGGAAGCACTCGGTTACGGGTGGGAAATGCACCCAAGATGCATTCAATTAAAATCATAATAAAAAAAAATTTGATGAGTCTTTGAGGGGTACCCCGTTTGACCTCGGAATTTTTTTTTTTTGAATATTGAACAGAATTTCAGTACATTTCTTAGTTTTTGAGAGTAAAAAATAAACAGAGCTTCCCAAACTTCTGAACAGTTCAATATTTCCTTAGGTATCCCGTTTTGCCCCGGTCTTCCCTATGTTGTAGCGTAACGTCCTTCCGAACAACCCGAATCGACACGAACCCGACCTAATCACAAAAACATTATGATCCGACGCAATGTTTTGACCGAACGCGAACGACCGGTGAGCTGCGTCACTACTGGCCGGCCGGCAGCCGTACTTATGGGTCCAACAATGAAGGCCCAATACAAGCGGTGGAGCGCGATACTAGCGGTGCTGCGTATTAGAAACTCGAACTAATACATTTTTTTCTTTTGTTAATAAAAATGCAACGCGATCTCGGAAAATTATATAACTAGGCTCAAATGAAGCGGAAAATTATAACGAATCGACGAAAATTAATCCCAACATAAAATTTTGATAATAAATTCCTGAAAATAATAAAATAAAAATGCGCTTTATTGTGCACGCGTAGATCGAATATTATCGAACAAGCCACAACCCAAACAACGATTTTTCTACCAAATGAAATCTTTTCAAATTGAACTTTGTTATCAGATAAAACTTCTGTAAAAATTGTTAAATAATTAATTGAGTAAATTTTTGATTGTAAAATAATTCTGAAAACATAAAAAACGGTAGTCTACGCATCGTATGATAATTCTCTCAACCAATGCTAGAGTGTGAATCATGGCAGCGGGCCAATACAGAACAATGTTACAAAAAGATGCGCAGAACCGATCTAAACTTGATATTTTCGGCGTTTGATAATTTTATGGTGGGGAACGGGTATAAAAAGCTCACTCGACAGGCAGTTCTTCGTCAAAATTCTGACTCGGAACAAAAAGGCTGACCTTAAACATTCTTCCTGATTTTGGCAAGCAACCTAACTTATCCTAATTTTTCCTGGATGCCTGGAATCTCGGAGCGATTCGGCGACGTTTCAATCCCATAGCCCATGAACGGTAAATTACCTAACCTTGCAGATGCTCAGGGTATCGGAGAGATTCGGTGGCGTTTTGATCCCATAGCCTGGGGTTTGTTCCTTAACTTAACCTATTTTTATTTCTTCTTTTGCTTGCTAGAATCAGGAATGATTTTTTTTGTTTGTAAATTAAATTGTAAGTTTGTAAATTCTGTAAATTTTTCTTGATTATAATTTTTAAAATTCAAACTTGTTATAACTGAGCCTGAGTCAGACTTAAACTTTTTACTTTTGTAATCTTTGTAAATCTTCGATAATTCAAGAGACCGCAAGTGCGAATTTGAGGTTATATCGCGTCAAATTAACAAAAAAAAATTATTTCATTGTATAAAAAAACGCTTTTGAATTATCGATTTTTTTTTATTTTTTTTAAAGCGAGCGACAATCGCGTATTTAAAAAATCAATTCGAAAACGGCGGGCGCAATAAAATTTCCCACAATTGGCCAACGCGATCACAATAATAAATCAAAAAAACCAATGATCCTGTAAAATCGATCAAAATTGAATAAATCGGAATTGTTAAATTCTTCAAAATCGTTCTCACGTTTCTTTTATATCTCCTCCTTTTCATTAAGGTAGCTCGAACCAGCGCGTGGCGGCGTTCAGGTCGACATCACGGGTCGCTAAGAGCGTTACGTTACAATATCCATACTCTATAATTCTTCTATAATTTTTTCAATTTATATATACCCATATTCCATAAAAAAAAATGGGAAGTGCTAATACTTGGCGCGCATGTCAATACACAGAATTTTCAAAGTTTGCAAGTATCCGCTGCGATTTATTCATCTACATTTTGACACAGACAGAAAAAAGTACCACAGATTCATAAAATTAATTATGCTAAAACTAAAACGAAAAAAAAATAGCGCACTTGAAAGTGAACAGAACTCAAAATTGATTGATGTATCTGTTAGTAACCTTTGCATAATTTTGAGCCTGTGCAAAGTTTTTTCTCAGCAATTACGCTACTGATCGTGTTGGTTTCAGGCTCATTCGAAAGGAATTTTGAAAATTAGTGTCTAAACCAATTTTCGCTTTATAAAAAACATCTTCTGAGCTCCGCAATTCTAGAAAATGACATGCTAGTTTTACCCCCACCACCGCGAATCGTTTTATTCAGAGAAAAGATAGCCTCGGTGAGAGCCTCAGGCCAGCAGACGATAGGGCTGTCAATGTACTTGTCCCGAGACTTTACCGAGTCTCTTGATATAGCTCATGCGCAGTTGAGATTAGAGAGGATCAATAAAAACCGCTGTTTTCAAAATTTATTTCGATTCCAATCGAATTTTCTTCACGTTAGAATCGTGAGAGATTGAAGTATAATTCGTTATGCCTATCACAGGCACTGGTTCCTTCTCCTAAAACCAGACGCGGCTGATTTTTTTAAGTAGAAACTTTGAATGACATTTTGCAAAAACTCCTTAATGAGAGTGAGAAAGTGTGAAACAATGCATGGAAGTCTTGAATCACGCCTTCAGAGAATTAACTTACAACTTCGAAACGTCAGTGTTAGATACGGGTTAACATGTAATTGCATGGTGAGACTGCTAAAATGTAACTTCTGTGCTATCGTCCTAATATCCAGTCTTCACAAACCACCGATTATTGTTGATATATCAATAAAGGGCGAAGCGAAAAGTTTAGCTTTAAGTGACGCATAATGAAAAGTTTCAAAAAAATTACACATTGCTAACAATTGAGTTCTCTTTCATCTTCGGTAGTAGCAACCCGTACCCTTATGTAATTCAAATATTTTTGAGACAATGTCATAGTGAAAATAACAGATAACACCAAAGGTTAATTGTGCTCCGCGGTCTCCGAACGGTGCTTGGAACGTATTCGATTAACCAAGATTGCTCGTTGCTTCTGGTCGTTGAGTTGCAGGCTGACCTATCATAGATGAGTGTCCTATCTATCGACACGTACTTCCTTGGGCTTTTTTGATGGTAAAAGTTGCCTCAGATCATATTTTGTGGGAAGGGAATTTCTCCCGGAGGAAAGGAAACAAAATATGTATAGATAGAGTGATGCCAAGATAAAGGGAGAAGGGCGATTAGCAGGGGGGGGGGGGGGGGGCACGATGCGGTGAGGAACAGGGGGGCAATAAGACGTTCATCTTCCTTACCATGGAAATTGAGTTCACTAACTTTAATGCAAGAGTATCCAGAACTGGCAACACAGTTCGTGCTTCGTAACCAGCCTCTAGTTATTCTCAGAACATTACGAAAATTGCGAGATTTAAAAAACGAAAAACTCAGATGCACGGAATATCATTCTTCTTCGCTTGAGATGACCGTTTCGATGTAGTTAGTGATGAAAAGATAACATACAATGAGTGGATATAGATTAGAATTTTCGGTCCGTAAATAGTAAAAAATATACTTCTCTGGTTCAACAAGTATTATTACTCTTATTGAAGTCGACGCGTTTGATCTTTTGGGTCGAACAATCAAAATACACATCATATACAGTACTGAATGTAAAAATATTCGTAACGATCAACGATTTTTACCTACCAACAGTAGTAAGCTCACTATAAAGGAACTTGTAATAAGCTTTCCATTATGATCGTTGAATTGAAGGGTGCAACTATTTCCGGAGAGAAATGAAGAAATCGGAATTGGAAGCAGGAGTAGGAACTACTGATTGGTAAATGTAGGGTTTTCAATTGTCACAAATCGAAGCAACTCACAAACCTAGGAAATACTAAAGACACATATGGCAAAGTTGAAGCGAGAGTTTTTGTTCGTCGTCACATCGAAAATTGACATTGGTGAGGCCTACCAACCCAACTTGCCATGTAGTAATAGTGAGATTTGGGTGTTAAAGTCACGTGTTCAAAGAGCGTGACCAAGAGATTGAGACGGAGAATTGGTGAGTGCACGGTTTGCAAGAAAGGAGCATTCTTGCGCGTAACAATTTTCGGTTTCCGTTTACTCCGACTAAGGTGCCAATTACGCCAAATTAATTCAGCAAAGGATTTTTCCACGATTGCATGGTCGGACAAAGTTTTTAATTCTTTGATACATTACTTTGTCTATGTTCCCGTATTGGCACGATAATTAAGAAATTTTGGTAGTATAATGAAACATAGGTGAGCGATGACACACGGTGAACTGGTATTTTTATTAAGAACTTTTTATACCTAAAATATCTGGAGGTAAAATAGATTATAGGTAAAACACCTCGCTAAAGCCTTACTGACCTTGATGTTATCTTGGATGAAAAAACGCAATAAATTTTAAAAAAACGATAGCGAGTAGAAAGGTAATTTGTTTTAGCCTGGAGAAAATTGCATGATACAGTGGAAGGACTTTTCTTTCGATGTTTAAAATAGAGACAGTGAAAGAAAAAAAGTAGTGAACGAACGAAGCATCCTCGACGTGCCTCATCCTACTCGCTTCAAGCAATACGGAGGCTACGTAGTGAATTTGCTCTCTTTATCTATTTATCTGTCTCTTACTCTTTTCCTGTCTCGTTGTTTGTACATTCTTCTCTGATGCTCGGGTATACTTGATCTTTGCCGCTGCTACTGACAAGGAATTTAAGAGAAGAGAAAAGTCCAAAAAGTTGTTCACTCATAGAGGCAGAGGGATGAAAGAATGGTAGTGAAAGGGAGAGAGGGCCGGAGGATTCAGCAAGACCAAGTATTCTCCAATGGTCGACATAAAAGAAAGTACCGGGCTATATCCATACTACTTCCATACGGCACTCTTCGCAGAACCCTGGTGCAAATATTTGCTATGAGATTGGCTCCTCCTCAAAAACGTACCGAAAGAACATTTTCCTCTCCTTGGCAAATAGAATGAAAAATGAAAAAGTTTACAGAAGTGTAGATTTTCGATACCAAAATTATAGGTTGGTGTTTCTGCTGATTGGTTGAATCAATAATTATAATCAAGAGACTCGGCAGAGTCTCAGGACAAGTACATTGACAGCTATCTATGTCTGTCGTTTGCTGACTCGAGGCTTGTCGAAACTATATTATCTCTGAATAAAGTAAATTTCGATCGTAGGGGTAAAATTTTTTTAACATTTCGATTAGACGTGAAACCTATGAGTCACTAATTAACCTGAAAATTGAAATGGATTCTCATTACGCGATGTTCTTTCGATTGAGCCTAACACTGACACGATATGCATTCGCTGAGAAAAAAATTTACACGGGTTTCAGTTTATGTTCAATTTCACTACATCGATGATTGACGAGTATCCTATATACTATGTATACTTTTTGAAAATAGAAAAAATTACATTAAATATTGAAAATATCATGATATAACTTCAATAAAGACAAGTATAAGTGATGTTCGTTTTTATTCCTTCTAGAAGAAATCATAAAAAAATGTGTTGGTATCGTTCTTATTGTTGGAAAGTACGATTTTTGGGTTTTTCTGGTTGATAACTTTTAACTAATTTCGATAAAACGTCCTGAGCCGGGAACCATTTCATAACGTCAAAATTGCGAATTACTAATAAAACACTTGTCCTCCAATTGATATAATAAATTTTAGTAATAAAGTGAATTTTTTTCAATTGATTTAGTATTTAGAATAAGATGAGAAGGGTATCGGATTCCAAAATGTTTTTAAGCGAGATTTTTCAGTATTTCACATTTGTATTGTTTTTGAGTGATGCATTTAAATTTTTCTCACGTTTTATTTGAATTTTTTTTACTTTACAAAATAATTACAGATTTGCAATTTTTTTTCTGAATTGTTGTGTCGAAATTTTTTTCAACTAGATTGTGCGAGAGAAATTGAAAAGATAAAGTATAAAGATTCGATAAGGGAAAAGAAAGTGCTGAAAATCGAATCGTGGAGCCGTAGATTCTCTGTGCCCGATTTAAAAAAAAAAAAGAAGAGCGAAGACAGCCAGCGGACTTTCTCCCAAAAGATGTAGAAGAAGAGATAGTTTCTGTCTGTGTGCACTCGGGTTCTTGCAAGGATTTTTTTTTTAAACGATGTACCTCGTTGGTCTTCTTTTCTTCCGCTATTTCTCTCTTGTTCTCGCAGAATCCACTCAAACTCCGTAACGAGTAAAGCTCGAGATCGTCGAGCTCCAACTTTACTTTTCTTTTCGTTCGTGTGATACCCGAGAGCCAGCCTAGCTTTCTTACGTATATGTATATGGGTCATTCCATGTAATTCAACGACGTTGTGACGGTAACCCTATTCGATTTTTTTTATTTTTGAATATGTTTTTATACATATTAAAAGAATTCTTTAGCTAAATTTTTAGCTTATTATCTCGACCCATTCCGGAGTCATCGATTTTTGCTTAAAAAATATATATATCTTTGACTGTAATTATCATAATGTCACTTAATACGGGTCATTTTTTTTTATTTTCAACCCTCTTTTTAAATAAAAATTAATGAACAAAAATATAATTTTTTTAATGATTTTTCGGCTATTTTTAGCAATTCTTAGTAAAAAAAAAAAAATTATTTGAAGCTCATTTGCAATAAGGCACAAAAATTTTGTTTTTTAACACAGAATTTTATTAATTTTTTTGAAAAAAATCGAAAGTGTCGCATTCAACGAAAAACCAATTTTTTGACTAAAAATAGCTAAAAATAGCCGAAAAAGCATTAAAAAAATTATTTTTCCGTTTTTTAATTTTTATTTAGAAAGAGGGTTGAAAATTTAAAAAAATAACCCGTATTAAGTGACATTATGATAATTATAGTCAGAGATATACATTTTTTAAGCAAAAAACGATGAATCCGGAATGGGTCGTGATAACGAGCTAAAAATTTTACTAAAGACTTCTTTTAACATGTATAAACCATATTAAAAAAAAAAAAAATGAAATCGACTACTTTTGAAACCGACTTTTGAAAAACTTTTTCTAAAATCGATCTGTAGGGACATTTTTTTCAAAATTCTGTTTTGGAATGCACTTAAAAAAAAATACAAAAATTTTGTGAATGTCATGTTCTATGAAATATTTCAGTTTTTTGAAATAAAAAATCATAAATTTTTCAAAGTTAACCACTTTTAATTTCGATTTCATTTTCTCAAGAAAAAAAACTCTGATTTATTCTTCATGTATTCCCATAAGTTGCTTAGTGGGTCGACTTTTTTCTATTTTTTTTCTTCGTTTGAAAAAAAATTACCATTCATTTTCGTTTCCCAACTTTTTCAAAACTTTTGTTTCAGATCAAAATTGATCTGAGTAAATGTTTTAAGATATTTGATATCTAATTTATAATGTAATTAAATGATATACAGCTACGTCTAATGGAAACGAAACACGTGGTTTTAACCTGATCCTGGGCTCGCGATGACCATTTTGGGAACGAGTGAACAGTGTTTTTGGTAAATCTTATCAGCTTTTGATTCCAAATTGAACTTCCTTCAGCGGAGTTTCAGAAAAAAAGGAAAATGCATCATCACGATGACTTCCTATAGTCGATGTACACAAAATTTGGCACGCTGTGCTTGGTGATTGGCTTGCACACTTCAGCTTATCTGAGTACTTAAATTTGTGACAAAGATAACCCAAGATAACTTGCAGAATAAATTAAAGTTTTTTTTTTTGGAAAGTGAAAATAAAAATAAACAGAGGCAGACTTTGAAAAATTGATGGCTTTTTAAAAAAACTGAGATGGTTCACAGAACTTGACGTTCAAAAATATTTTTATATATATTTTTTTTGAAAAGTACATTCGAAAAGAAATTTTTGAAAAATAACGTCCGTAAATTCTGAACTTCTTTCGGGTTGTATAAAAAAATTTGAAACAATTCCCAGAAATGTCTTCATTGGGGGGGGGGGGGGGGGGGGGGATTACCAAGTTACAACCAAATCGAAACGGGTCGGGATCAAAAGTAGTCGACTTCTCATGGAATGACCCATGTATAACTTGCTTTAGCCTGTTCATCCTTTTGACCCTCCATTTCAACCTTTCCAACAATTTCCTAACGCAAGAGAGCTTTTCATCGACAGCACGCACCGAGAAAAGCGCCAACTTGAAGATTTTAAACTCTTCTAGAAACACTTTTTGTCACAACCAAAGTAAGAGACCTTATACGCAGACCAGTTATGAGAGTACTAATGAGGACTAATTGGTAAACAGAGGTCGCAAAGATGAGGATTGTATTTCGATTCAAGAATTTTGTAAGAAGAATCCATTAATGTTAAAATGCTATTACTATACAATTTCAGTAATTCATAGTGAGAGCATTATTTTACAAAAATCAATTATTGCATGTAATGAAAATGTGTTTGCTCTTTTGTTGCTCGTTGTATACTGGTTTTGATGTGTTATAGAATTCCGATTCCATTCTTAGATTACGTGATTCTATTCATTTCTTACTTACCATCATGCAAGTCTTTTTTTCAATGATTCCAACACCAACAATTAATTCGTATAGTTACTATCCATTATAAATTTGTAACAAGAGCTTATCTTGCGAAATATACAAAATGCATACAACGCAATCCGTCAAAAAGACGAGGTCACACCCATGACAACAAAAAAGAAAATGTATGACTGTAGACTGTTCTTGTTTGTGTGCCAAAGGCAGTGAAGCAAAGAGTGAACGTGATGGATCCAAAGAGGAAAAAGCTCACCGAGTCTTTCGTAGACGACGATCTTAACGGGAGCGATTCTATACAAAGTCTAGTCACGAATTCGTTTGACACTCTGCGCTCTATCTATGTAACTGGGATCACGATGACAGATTTCTACGGGTACGAGACTTCTCTTGACCCTACAATTTTATTGGTTCATTCAATCACACCTCAGGAATGCAAAGACGTTTTATTTTTATCTCTCGAAAAAGTAATCTGGAAAAATGCTACCTGTTTTTAAACATACATATTTTCTTAATAAAAATTCTGATTTTTTGAGTAAGTTGAGAATGATTTTGATTCAGGAAAATTGGATGAACTTTATCAAAAACGGTAATTTGTTTACGATTATTAAATGGGGATATACTGATAGCACGCGGTATATAAGGAACAGATGATAGATAAAGGTAAAAAATATCATATGAAAGGTTTATTGCTGGACATTTTTCGAGACACAGTCTAGGGCTAAAGATTTTTCTTAATTCCGGAACACATCAACGATTACAATACAAAGTGTTTCAATAAGAATTTTAGTTTTTTTTAGCATTGCCATCAGCAACGTAATTATGAATCCCTTGGAAGAAAAAGTTCCCGGTAGGAGAAGTACGATGGTTCATAAAATATAATTTGATTGAATAAGATATTGATCATGGTTCTACCGAATTTGTAGGCGTTCGCGGTGTGCGTCAACCCTTCGATAAAACGGGTCTCATTTTCTCGTACAATTTTCTTAATTGCATTCTTGTTGACTAACTCTATTGCTTTCTTTGATAGTTTATATTCAACTGGCAGTAGAATCCTGCTCACGACTCGAGTTGTAGAACGCCTGAATGGGCTTCACTTAAACGGTCTCGCAAGTGAATGCGCCACGATAAATTAGTACGAAGAATGAAACAATTCAACACAATCGTATTGTTTGATCGAATTTTTCCGCTGCTTTACTCGGCAAATATTCGTACACAGGAACGTTTATTTTCTTAATGTACTCGAATCTCATAATTTTGTGCAATGCTCTCATGCATGAGGTGGTAATTGGTTCTCCGTATCTGTGAGAAAATTGCTTTTCATTGTACACTCGTTCCCTCAGGTGGTGAGTACATTATTCAGTAGAAAAAAAACGCAGGAAAGATTGCTCACGTTTTTATTTTCCGTTTCGCCCGGTACATTTTTACAAAAAAGAAAAAGAAGACGTTCTCACTTTTAAATAAGTGTGTAATTTTATGGTTCATTCCCCTCATGGTTTGTATGTCCAGTGCATGTTCTTCTCACGAAATATAGATTGTTGGGTAAAAATATGAACTCCAAGGACAAACAACCGCTATTAAACATTCTGGAACTCCGTCCTTCTTCTATAAAAGTCGCATTTTATTATTTCACGATATTTCTTTGGTAATTGCAAATTTTCTTTTAATTTTTATATTAGAGCAGGAACAGTACGACTTATTTTTTATATTCACTTTAGAGCTCCTTTATGTTCACTGAAACAAATAGTATATTACGGCCCAAGGCCCGAAAGTTGGATTTCCTGGC
Source organism: Venturia canescens (assembly GCF_019457755.1). Lineage (NCBI taxonomy): Eukaryota > Metazoa > Arthropoda > Insecta > Hymenoptera > Ichneumonidae > Venturia > Venturia canescens. The sequence continues at coordinate 9,370,071 of NC_057428.1, forward strand.
GTGTGTGATATAAAAGCCTCGGTTTCACCTTGGCCGGGGGTCGTATACTATTTTTCTTGATCCCCTAGCGCTGAAAGTACGTTGAAAATTACTTTTAAAGTACAAAATCGCACGAGCATGACAGCTCATGCGTTTTTGACAATATTCATTTTTATCGGTAGTCCTGCGAAGTGCAGTGAAGCTGCAGTTTTGCTAGGTGCGGAGAGGGGTCGCTCGCCCGACTTTTGCAAGACCAAAGCGAAGCTGGGGTTTTGCTGATCAGCGCGTGCATAAAAAATATCAACAATATTAATATAAAATCAATTTTATAATTTTTTTCTGATTTTATGTTTTATTTTAAACAGTTTACGAATATATATCGTTGTGATATTGATTGCCCGAATCTTCATTATTTTTTCTTCTTTTACATGTAGGTGACCCTTCCTGATGTGAAATCCAGCCGGAAAGTGCGTACTTTTGGGTAGGGGAGCGAGAACAGTATATTACGACTCAAGGCCCGAAAGTTGGGTTTCCTGGCATACAGCATTTGAGTCGTGGATTGTATACTATTTTTCTTGATCCCGTAGCCAAAAGTACAGGCTTAATTAATGTATGTAATTCCATGCAATTAATACTATCATTGGTGCCGTCAGCTGCCATCTATCGGCTGTTAGCTGACCATCTCGTGAAATGCAATGAAGCTGTCATTCTCGCGGGGAGGTGAACGAAGGGGGGAGGGGGCATTAAAAACATAAAGATGAAATAAAACCAACATTATTAACATAAACATCAAATTAACGTTCTACATTTTTTTGTCGATTTTAGCGCTTGTTTTCTTTATTACATTCACATGAAACGACGTTGAACATACAATTATTGAAAGTGCAGTTGGAAAATTCTAAACGGTCTGTCTTCAGTGTTAAACTTATATCGTTGTAAACTTTGTTGCTCAAATCTTCATTGTTTTTTTTCTTTTTAATATCGGTGGCTGAACAGCTGCTTGATTTTCGCTGTCCGAATCTTTAATATTCTTTTCTTTTTTCGGATCTAGAAGGCTGAACATTCTCTTCATTTAGAAAATTTAGATTTATTCCCGGTTTTTCCGAAAACAAGTTTTTTTTCACCGACATTTGGCTTATTTTGATTCGACATTCGAATAAAGATTGGATTATTTCTTGCTGTAGTGAAACCACTTTTCACCATTTTATCTGTAAAGAAATCTATTATAAATAATAAGTGATATACAGGTGCGTTTAATAGTTAAATGAGTGTATAATTTTTTTTTTACTTACTTTGAGTGGCATCAAACTCATCAACAGTGAATTCTTCGTCAAGACCCGATAGATCAATATGAAAATCCGCATCATCGTTTTTAGGTACAATGGTCTGGGTGCTGGTAGATGGCTTCGAATGTATGTTTGTTTCTGCAGTTTTTTGGGTAATGCCATTATATATCATTTCCCCGTTGTGCATAGAACTTTTTATGTAACTTTGGGCAATAATATCTGAACGCCATCTTCCTAGCTGCTTAACCATTTGCATGCTAGCACCAGAATCGGAGAGAAGCCTTGCAGTTGTTCTGCGAAAGCAATGACCAGTGTATCTTTTGGGTTCAGGTAATTTCAAATAGGCCGCAACCTTTTCGGGGACTTCATCGATTTCATGTTGTTCAATTGCATTTCGGACACATTTGCCTCCTGCATACTAGATAAAAAAGAGATCCCTGAATGTCTCCGATGGTCTCAATGAGATATATTTCTTTACTATGTCGTAAAAAAGTTTCCCCATGTCAAGATTGAACATCTTTCACATGTTCAACCTTGATGTTTATTATTTCATCACATCGAAGGCAACTGCAGATCTCAAATATTAGTATGATCTGTAAAAATTTCAATTAACAAATTGAACGGCACTAACTAGAAAGTATTATTCGAGAAAAGAAAACGTTGATGGCTCTTACTTTTATTACTAAATACGTTTGATCTGGAGCCTCGTTCATAAATTTAATGATTTGGTCCCATCTTAAAACGAAAGCTTTCTTTGGTCTGTAACCTTTGGAATTCGTTTTTATGAGACTTTTCAAGCTCATAAAAAGTTATTAATCATTTATGTTATTAATATTGATGCCCTCTTTTACACTTAGCATTTTTTTCAGCATGCTTCAGATGCTCCACAAAGTTAGTGGTTTGAGATTTCCTTTCGATTGTTGAAAATAAATAATTGAATTATTCTCTTCAGAACTGGACCGAGATATTTTATTTTCTTCCCGCCATAAGATTCCCGCTGAACCTTCTGATAAGGATTCTTCCATTGTTTTTTTTTTTTTTTCGACGCTTGAACAAAATTCTTCGCGAGATTGCGACACGATTTTGACGGGAACGAGCACAAGATAAAAGAATAACGTGCATATGTAAATATCGCCGGCCGTGAAAATCCTGTTAGAGCGAGCGGTCGTCAGCAGGCCACTAAAAATCCTCTTCCCGGCCTAAAATGCGGCCGAAAAGTGTGTACTTTCGGCTAGGGGAGCAAGAAAAAATAATTTTTTTTTCCCCCAATTGAATTTTCAAATGTTCTAGAAAATATTCATAGCCTATACGGTATTTGATGGATAATATTTTTGTTTTTCCAGGACTCTCTCTAGGAGGTGGTTTGATAGTTCTTGCGTCGGCACTATCAGATGCGTCATTCGAATCGCCAAAAAGATTCAATCTGGCATCATCCTCAAGTTTGCAACCTGACGATGACGGACTGCCTCAATATCAGTATGGATGGTGTTTGCAATTGTCAGGATTGGCACTGATACTGGCAGAAATAGCAGCCCTCCTGACGGTATCTGGCTACATGGCACGATTTCCTACAGTTGAGGATATGGTATGCAAATTTGAGCCCAAAAACTTCAACCATTTCTAAGCTCATTCTCCGTTCCGTAATATTTCAGTACCAAAATTTTTTAAATCATGGCATTAAAATGTTTAACTAAGGTGCGAGTAATGGTTCCTGGTGCAGAGAGAAAACTTCGTGAACAACGAGGTCTATCTTCAGAATATCTTGTTCGTGCTCATCAAAAATCTCCTGGAGCTACTCAAGGGAGAACGTTCGAACAACCAACTAAAGGTCAGCAGAAAAACAGTTATTAATGCATCGTTTCAACAAATAAAGCTATAAAACATATTTCATTCGTTATTTCCGTTCGGTTTGGATTCTCGTCAATCAGTATGTCCGATTTGAGAATATTAATAAGAACTTTGTATAATGGTCATTATGGAGTGTGTAAAAAAAAAATCTGTGTATATGGCTGTAATAATACTTTCAATTTTGAGCACATAACTTCATACTAATTGAAGACTGGGCGGATTTTCGAAAAGTCGTTATACTCCAAAGGCGTGAAAAGTATATAGTTTATAGTATGGCTGTTCTATTCTTGAGGTATTGTTGATTGGAAAAAAATTGCAAAAATTTGAAATAATTCAAGCTGTTGTCTTTTTACGCAATTATTACCAACTTCAAGCACAGCGTGGAATCGAAAAAATTACGCTGTTGATGCATATGCAATCACGCAGTTACATCATTTTGGTAAGGAGTGTGCTTCATCACGTAAAAAAAGTTGCGCTCTTTTTAAAAGTTTCACATAGTAATAACTTGTTCGATAAACTCTTTCATATTGATAAATCTTCCGTGTAATGATCTATTGAATCAGTATCCATTCTGATTGTGCATCTACCAAAAACCTATTTTCACACTCATTCTGTTTAAATTTGTTTTATAATATAAACGGAGTGTACATTACTCATCGGGAAAAACGTGTTATATCTTAGGAAATCGAAAATACACTGATACTCCGTTATGTTTTGCTTATAAATATGATTGACTTTGGATATAATAACGCTTACGAAGTCCAACTCAATCTCATTATTGATACTTTTGAAACTCTTAAATTTTTGAATAAAAATCTTTTAAACTTTTTGGAAATTTGAGTATCATACGCGAATATGAGATCGTTGAAATGATATATTTACATAATTCAATCGGTTTCAGACATAATTTTAGGAGCCCAAAGATTGGCCGACGAGGACACGTCACTTCTGTGCAAATCAGCTCCGGACATATGCGCTTCAAATCCCCAAGCAATAAGTTACGTTGACAAAGCAGACATGTCTCATCTGCCACCCTGTTATCCGGATTCACAGCCAATCGTCGATCCACGCTTCGCATTTGGGGAAAAAGCTGATCCAAGTGTGGTAGATTCGCGACTGAGTGGATTTGCTGACAAGGAGGGTTTGATGGATTCAAGAATACTGTCAGACTCACGTCAAAATATGATCGCGTTTACGGACGGTAAAGAGCATGTGTTGGCGAGTGGTCAAGAACCTCGTTACGTTGAATTTTGCGGTAGAGTCGAGCAATCTACGGGTTTGAACGATCCCAGGTTAGCGAATTATCAGCAGGAGAGTAAGAACGTTGAATCGTTATTAGATGCACCGTTGGGTTATGATAGTCGATATACACTAGCTGGTCAAACAGTACCAATAACATTAAAGCATCAAAGCCCGTCGGTTTCAACAATGAAGCCTCAATTTATGTATCAGAATTTTGGAACGATACACTCAGGTATACTAAGAGTTTCGGAACCGGGTACGAGTTCCAGTTCAAACTCAAGTCAGCGCAGTATGACATTACAGAACCCAAAGCGTAAATCACAAATTGCGCAAAACACTTTCAGCACAATGGAGTGCGAGAAAAGAAAAGGCAAGGGTCCAGGCTTAACGGGTAAAGCAGGTTTTTATACCGGTAGTGCGGTATGACCACCACCTCCGCCCCCAACACCAAGTTAACTTATTCGGGACGAAGAAGAAACGATCCTCTAATATATACCAGACGATGGTTTTCAGATCTACTAAAAATATTAGCAGAATCCCGACTGTCGGTAACTTCTACGTTTGTTCAGGAAAGCTCACAATCGTTTGCTGTTGGTAAAAAAGCATGCCTGTGCTCAGAAACAATAATTGATACGAAAGATCTCATTGATGACGGTGGAGATTTTTGCATGGATAATAAATCTACGAACGATAATAAGTCAGTGTTACAGTTAAATAAGAGTGTGAAAATTCGTGAGTTAATAACACCCACCAGAGAACTCGTTATACGTGAATAATTACATCCAGTTGTACATATGTAACAGTTTAATTGAAATTAATTTATTGCGGGATATCCATGGATGATTCGAGAGGAACTGGTAGCATTTTTCCCCAAATCCCGTATAAAGTTGTCAAATTTTTTTAATAAATAATGACATACTCAACGGTTATTGCTGTATATTGAGAGAAAAAAACTCGCAACACATACTTGATCTCGCGTATTAGACCTGTATTTCAACAATATCACACTGGGTTTCGATCATTTAAATGAAAAACTTCTTAGTGGCTGAAAAATGGACCATGATGTCTTGGAGAGTGATAATATAATTAGATGGGTGATCGTAAATGTAATCAAGACTGCATATGAAAAAAGATACGAATGATTCATGATTTATAAATATCCTACTTTTGTGGATAATGTACGATCCATGAACAAATACTGTAAGCGTTTATGTGTATAGAATGTTTTGATAATCGACATATCAAGTCATCAAAGGAAATAATTCATATTACAAGACGACGTTTCGATTTTTTAGTGTTTTTATCATTTTTCTCTCTCATGGCATGTATCAAAGTCTGTATACGAGTACGCGTATGTTGTAATGACTGGACGCAAGTATTTATATAACCTACAAAATCATCCATATCTGTAAAAACCATCCCCACATTCAATGTCAACAAGAATCAGACGATACAATGGATAAGCATGTACGTGTACGAAAGGTATGCTGATTTAGGAATACATCTGTATATCGAAAAAATGTATAACCATATGACTTAGCTGAATGTATTGAAAGGATTTACCCTTTCCAAAAAATAGAGAAATAAAACTCTCTTTCATTCCACTACCCATAAATATCTACCTTGTATTATGTGATGTAACGACTTTTTCCGTTTGTCGCACAAATGCTCACTCTTGACAATTTCTGGGCGCCAGTTTACGAGATTTCGTAAACAAATTTTATTTGAAGTTATCGAGAATGAGTTCTTTAATTGTTCCCGGTCGTAGCTGTAATTAAAGATTAATTTGGTAGAGGGGCGCGGTCACGATACTTTCGACAGACTAATCACTTCTGAACAACAGACTCCGGAATTACAAATATGATTTATTAATTTCAACAATTTACAATCGAAGAAAAAGTTTTCGGAAAATTTCATTTCTATAACAATTCAGTAGATATACAAGGCGGGTTCTGGATACTTTTTTGCTGAGTCATTGTCACGATGACGTCATCATTTCGAACGTTCTGGAACGATGACGTCATCATTTCGAATGTTCTAGAACGATGACGTCATCATTTCGAACGTTCTGGAACGATGACGTCATCATTTCGAACGTTCTAGAACGATGACGTCATCATTTCGAATGTTTTGGAACGATGACGTCATCATTTCGAAAATTCTGGATACTTTTTTGCTGAGTCATTGTCACGATGACGTCATCATTTCGAACGGTCTAGAACTATGATGTCATCATTTCGAACGTTCTAGAACGATGACGTCATCATTTCGAAAATAACGATGACGTCATCATTTCGAACATTCTGGAACGATGACGTCATCATTTCGAATGTTCTGGATATTCTGCTGAGTCATTGTCACGATGACGTCATCATTTCGAACGTTCTAGAACGATGACGTCATCATTTCGAATGTTCTGGAACGATGACGTCATCATTTCGAAAATTCTGGATACTTTTTTGCTGAGTCATTGTCACGATGACGTCATCATTTCGAACGTTCTAGAACTATGACGTCATCATTTCGAAAATAACGATGACGTCATCATTTCGAATGTTCTGGATATTCTGCTGAGTCATTGTCACGATGACGTCATCATTTCGAACGTTCTAGAACGATGACGTCATCATTTCGAAAATTCTGGATACTTTTTTGCTGAGTCATTGTCACGATGACGTCATCATTTCGAGCGTTCTAGAACTATGACGTCATCATTTCGAACGTTCTAGAACGATGACGTCATCATTTCGAAAATAACGATGATGTCATCATTTCGAACATTCTGGAACGATGACGTCATCATTTCGAATGTTCTGGATATTCTGCTGAGTCATTGTCACGATGACGTCATCATTTCGAACGTTCTAGAACGATGACGTCATCATTTCGAATGTTCTAGAACGATGACGTCATCATTTCGAAAATTCTGGATACTTTTTTGCTGAGTCATTGTCACGATGACGTCATCATTTCGAACGTTCTAGAACGATGACGTCATCATTTCGAACGTTCTAGAACGATGACGTCATCCTGTGGAACGATGACTTTCGAACCTTCTAGAACGATGACGTCATTTCGAAAGTTCTAGAACGTCATTTCTAAATATTCTATGAGACACCATTTCCTGTTTTACCGACTGAAAATTTCGGAAAAATGTTGGAATCATAGATGTCACAGCTAATAGTCGCTCCTGATACATTCCAAGAATTTTCAAATCTGATTGATGACGTCATCCCGATTTTAAAATTCTGGAAAAATGTGTGTCATAGTGGGGGTGTATCCTATAAAAGGAGATTTTACCCCTCATCGTCACTTTATGCTGAACCCTTGAGCATTACGATACTATAAAAAATAAGCTGAGCAATGGGAGCCATTTTAGATTTGCAAGGTTTCAAGATGCCTAACAATAATTTCGTATTGAAAGAGCTAGCCGTCATTAAAATTTATCCCAGTGCGGAAGCTTACGAGGAGTTTGGATGCTTTCTAGTTAAGCCTCCATGTGAATGGGATAGTTTGCCATCTAAATATAAGAGTCAGAATAAGTGGTGTGAACGTAACCATCACGGTATCCCATGGAATGCTGGTGATATTCCTTATGATGAATTAAAGAACGTATTTGACATTATTTTAAAAAATGTGAATTTAGTTTATGTGAAAGGGTTGGAAAAACAGCAATGGATCACAGATATTATAGGAGATTCAAAGTTGATCATTAATATGGAGGATTTGGGTTGCCCCGCATTGCGAAAATTACCCACGCCAATATATCAGCATTACAAGTATCACAATGGGGTACGCGAATACAATTGTGCCTTTGAAAATGTTCAACGTTTGAAGGAATGGTATTTGAAGCATGGTGTTGAAAATTCATCATTTCCACGATCCTTAAGAATCTTCGCTACATTGGGAAGTCTGAGAGCAATGAAGACGGAGGGGGTGGGGATAAAGTGTTAGAATTACTAAATTTCGAAGAGCTAAAATCTCGAATTTATAAACTTCGAATGATAATATGGAGACGGATAGATTCGACTAGAGCTTTAAATGTCGAAAATAAATAAGTAGAAATTTCAAAGTTCGAACCATGTTTACATCGAAACAATCACCCATAGAACGATGACTAGAATATCAGTTTTCCAAAAATTCGACTATCACTCTTTCGATTTATAAATTACCACAATCAGCAATACTGTGAATTTTATAATTTCGAATATATAATAACGAATGACAAAATATTAATGTTTTCAAAAAAGCGAAACACCGAAAAGTCGAACGGTTGAAATAGCGAAACACCGAAAATTCGAAGGATCAACATACAGACAGTCTCTAGAGGACAAAGTATACATTTTTCATTTGTTGCACTTCCCAACGAGACCCACAGATGGCACTACTTGGTGCACGGAGAAGTTATAATGGGTCGTAGGGTTTTTAGAGGTGGCGTGCTCTAGCGGCTAAAACGGGCAGGGTCTAGTACATCACCGTCAGTTGGACCCCGCATTGTTCGCATATATCTATATATTAGGGTGGCCCTTAATATGGGTAAAAATAAAATTGATCGCGCCGCCCCCCAAAACGGTTCCAAATGATAAGAAAAAAAATCTACGCAAAACCGCAGCTACATGTCCGGTAAGAGGAAGACGTGCCTGTAAACATGAACTTGGATTTAAATATCAATGTTTCTGCATGATTGGAGAAACTTGGATTTTTTAAATCTGGTTTATGTGTCAATTTTTTTTTCTACTTTTCCAAGTTATTGTATATTAGTACTCAATATACAGATCAAATAATAAGGTCTTCCATACTACACTAACGAAAAAAATTAAAGGGTCAAAAGATTTTTCCGAATTTTTAGTAATTTTTCAAAATGTTGTATTTCAGTGAAAAATGGTCGTATTGAGGTCTAAAAAAACGCATTTTGAAGCTTCAAGTTTATAATTTCAAGATTTTAAGACGAAAATAATTCAGAGCTACATGTTCTGCGCAATTTTGAGAAACATTGTGAGAAAAAAATTTGCAAATTTTTATTTTTATTTTTTTCAACTCCACAAGCTTAGAATTTTTTTTTCCAACTAAGCAATGGTATGGACCGGATAGCTGGTTTATTCAGCTTCAATTGGCTTTTTTTAAAACTTTGATAGGACCGTTTTTTGCTGAGATGTTAAACTTTGAATCAAGAAGGACCCTTTTGTCTTTGATCGACGATATCTCGGCAACCAATGGTCGCACAGGAAATTCAAGGGCAGTTCTGAAAACTGGAATGAATGTCCTACAAGGTTCCGTTGCAATTTTGAAGACGAATGTTTTCTTTCATCCTTGTCGTGCATTTAAAAAACAGGAAAAAAAGTAATTTATTTTTTTTCAGAAGACCTCAATGTTGGAAGCCTTAAGAAAAAAATCAATTTTCAATCAAAAACTTTCGGAAATTTTTTTTTGTAATATTTCAACCTTATTTATGGGAAAAATGTGGAAAAAACTTAGAAATTTTTCATTTTTGTCATGATCATGACTCGTTTAACGTAAAAAACGTTACCCTTAAATTTATTTTAATGTTTGACCGGTTGCAACGAGGAAACGATTAGTTAGATCAAAATGTAACTTCGCAGGGTTTTTGGAGGTATATTCAGCTGTAAATGGCATACTCAACATCAGTTATTTCATGATTATTTGAAATTTGGTTATTGACTTTCTGAAAAACCATAAATTACCTTTTTTGCCTATTTTTTTAAATTCACGACAAGAATGAAAGAAAAAATTCGTCCTCAAGATCGCAACGGAACCTTGTAGGACATTCATTCCAGTTTTCAGAACTGCCCTTGAATTTCCTATGCGACCATTGGTTGCCGAGATATCGGCGATCAAAGACAAAAGGGTCCTTCTTGATTCAAAGTTCAACATCTCAGCAAAAAATGGTCATACCGAAGTTTTAAAAAAAGCAAATTGAAGCTGAATAAACTAGCTATCCGGTCCACACTATGGCTTAGTTGGAAAAAAAATCTACGCTTGTGGAATGAAAAAAAAATGCATAAAAATTTGCAAATTTTTTTTCACACTTTTTCTCAAAATTGCGCAGAACATGTAGCTCTGCATTTTTTTTACCATAAGATCTAGAAATTATAAACTTGAAGCTTCAAAATGCGTTTTTTTAGACCTTGATACGAGCATTTTTCACTGAAATACCACATTTTTAAAAATCACTAAAAATTTGGAAAAATCTTTTGACCCTATAATTTTTTTCGTTAGTGCAGTATGGAAGACCTTATTATTTGATCTGTATATTGAATACTAATATACAATAGCTTTGGAAAGTAGGAAAAAAAAATTTATATATAAACCAGATTTAAAAAATCCAAATTTCTCCAATGATGCAGAAAAATTGATATTTGAATCCAAGTTGGGGGGCGGCGCGATCAATTTTTTTTTATCCATATTAAGGGCCACCCTACTATATATATATACGAGAACAATGCGGAATCCGAATGCCGTGACGTACTGACACCCACTGCCGTGTTTAAAAAAAAACTTTTTTTTATATTATTTGAAATTGCAAAAAAATAATTTTGCGCAATTTTTGTTGCACAAGATCATTATTAACATAATACCTGCAATAGAAATTGCAGACAAATTTTAGGGTACCATCGTTTAATTCAAATTTCGTGAAAATAAACATCGACAGTTTTTATCGTTGTTCGTCTCGGTAGACTACTACTTCCTCATGAAGGGTGTTTATTTTCATATTGCATTACGACTTTTTAAAAGAAAAATTACGACTCTGCTTAAAAAGAAAAAAGAGATGTTTTCCTGAATTATCTTAGTTCTTAGTATGGAATTTAGTTGAAAATAATTGGTGTGTAATAAGTTTGGAGATGAAGTGAAATGTAGAGAACCATTAAAAGGCCTACATTTTAATAAATATTCCAAAGCAGAAAGTTTTTTTGCAAGATAAAACAAAACGATATAAGTTTTTCGTTTTGAATGGGTTTACTGGACAAAACAACCTCCAAATCCAGTCTCCGATTATGCATTCCTTGTACTGACCCTGCTGACCGGGTTCAAAATTCGTCATGTCGTACTAAATTTGGAGCCTCGTAGAATGGCAATAAATTCGAAATTTTTTCACAAAAAATATGAATTTTTTTTCTCAATATCGTCATTATACTATTGTCATCCACACAAACTTTAAAAGTCGGAGTGCAAACACTCGATTCGATTTCAAAAGAATCCATATTGATTCGATATTTAACCATGATGATTTATAATTGATTTGAAATAAATTTATTCAATATATCACTGATTATAAGTTTATATAGGTAAATTACTAACGAAATCTGATTATTATTCATTTTACCATTTTTTTTATCTAATTTACACATAAATCTTTTGAGGACGTTAGTGAAATGCCATTACTGAAAATTAATTAAAAAACCGAAAATTTTCGTATATTTTTTAGTGTCCCAGTTTGCCTTAATTTTTCTCCAAATTTGAGAAAAACACTGCGATGTATTCCTCGGTTTTGAGTAAAAAGAAGTAGAGAAGATAAATTAAACTTTGACTTGGCCCATTAATGTCCAGACGGACGTTTTTCGTCTTATTTTTCAACAGTTATTATTTCTATGAAATCCGTTTGAGAAAAAATGAGGAATATCGTCGTTTCCGACGCAAAATTTCTTTAGTTTCCAGAACCCGTGCACAAAAACTTCAAAAAATGCAACTCAACAAAATTGAATCCTTTTATTAAAGAAAAATAACGAATTTTTTCGTTTCAACATTCCACTTAATCGACAATCTATCATCAAAATTCGATCGAAATCCCTTGAGGGATAAGAGGTCAAGAAGATTTCGTGTCCATGGAACTTTATCTTCAAAATCCATATTGAATTATTACAAAATTCCCCACGGTGAAGTCAAATATGGCAGCTCAAAGCTTAAAATATCCTTATACATCCCCCTTACCCATGCAGACACGACTGTTTTGTTTCATTTGCATGGAAAGCTAGATATATAAGGGTTTTTGGGGTCACGTATTATAAGTCCGTTACAAGATTTACCAAATTCAAACTGGCTGATCGAATATGGCGTACGAAAATTTCGAAACGATGTTTTTTTCGTGAAAATTGGTCGACGGCGTTCATTATGAATTTTTATCCGATTTTCCAACATTAAATGGTGGTCCAACATGGCGGATGAAATTCTCCAAATTTTTATATTTTCTTTGTGAATTCCCACGACGCGCGGAATTCCGGCGCGTGCCACGAAGGAATTTTTAAAAATATTCACGACTTGCTTGAGCATCTAAATATGGTCAGTTAAGTCAACGATCAGGAATTCGACAATACGTCATTTTTTTTCTTCCAATACATTAGACCTGTATAGTATATTACGCACCTAGGGAGGAAAAGTAGACTACTTCTAACCGCGAGCAAAATTGGGACCCGAGCCAAAGCGAAGGTGATAAACACGCGGTTTGAGAGGTAGTCTAATTTCACTCCTGTGGAGTGTATACTATTTTTCACCACACATACACCGAAAATTCAACCGTCTGATTTCGGGAAGTTCCGCACACGTGTGGTGAAAAGATATGTGTTCCTTTCTGTAAAAAAGATATAAGAACTTCACAGTGTCTATTTACTTTTCATAATGTAAGTGAATACTGGAATACGGTAAGTGGGTTAATGAACTATACTCCATGATCCTCTATTTCCAGCCATAAATTAGTTTTTGTGTGTTTCAACTTGTTCAAAACGTGTATACTAATTTAATTGTTAAAGAAAAGTTGGAGGTAATAGGAAAATAATCGGTGCACATTTACTAACAAGTAAGAAGATTGCCCATGTGCAGTGGACAAACTTTTAGAATAAAAATTCATTTAAAGTTAAGTCCATTCTTTCATGTTCTGCTGATTAATCATCTTATAAATATACCTTAATTTATCATGTGGTATTGCAGATACTTATTTTCTGCAGAAACTGCACAGAAACAATCAAGTTAAATATTGTGGGGTGATTACTTAAAATAGTTCATCGACATTTGACATCACTTTTTACAGGTAAGTAATCTCTATTGGATTCAAACTTTACGAAGTGATTAACGCACTCAGTATATACTATAGAAAACTTCCAAGGAAAATCAACTCAATGTTTCCTTAACGTAGTTCGATAGCTAAGTGCCGTATAAAAAATAGAGTGCAGCCCCTTTGCTGTGTGAACATTATTCGTTGTGAAATGTCCCAAAAATCCTTCAAATTGAAGTTATTTATCAGTAAAAAATGTATGCTTACGACATTTTACTAAAATTTCATAATTGCTCGTGATTTTGGAATTTTTATATTTTTTGTTTTGCGTACGCCCCTGCTAGAAGACATCTTCATGCCGTACGCACATATACGAGCATACAAATGAATGCTCAGAAGGACGTCAATTGTGATAACACTGTAAACAGGCAACTGTTTGAGACGAGCGCAGCATTCTAAAGTATAGTGATAATCATTGCCCGTTTCACTCAACAGCGTTGCCCTGTCGCGAACCTTGAAATTTTCCTACTCAAAATCTCATACGATTTTTATTACAATTAATTTTTTTTCCAAAAGCTAGACGGTAGATCACGTTTTTTTTTTAATTTTTTCTTTAGAAGATACTCTAACTCCGTGTTTTTTTTTAAATCAAAATGGTAAAAACCGTTCTATTATTTCGGTTCACATTTTTTGTTTGACGATTACCATGTATTCAGATGGAGAAACTACAGAACTTTAACTTGCAATATCTGAAAAACTAAACGGTAGAACGACTTTTTTTTTTAATCGATTCATTAGATTTTTCTGCGCGACATATATTTTTTTCAAAGTTTTCGTAAGAAATCGTGTTTTGGTATTGAACAACCTTAATGTGTCACCTTTACGAAATTTCATTTCGCTCGAAGATACAATGGTTGAGCCGTTAAGAGATTATCAGTAGTAACCGAAGCGTTCTGTTATTTGACAATATGTTTTTCGATCCAGCATTGCTTAAAAAGGATTGATATGAATGATATTGAGCGGAGATTTCATTGACCACTTCTCCAGGCCTGAAAGTCAACCTCTCATTGTAAAAAAAAAGAAAATGATACGAATCTCGTGTCTCAATTTATTAACTCAACATCAGGGAACCTTCTTGCGTGTGATGACACTTGCGGTTATCGAGTGGTATGTTTGTTAAAATCTGATGATTTTAGAGTCGTATTTTCTGGTCCCAAACTGTACAACACGAGGATCTCGGAGAATATAAAATTAAATTTGGACGAAAAGTTGTAAACTTGTTCTCTTCCTAAACGATTCAAACAAAACATTGTGGCAGGACCGTCTAGAGGTAAAGAGTATAAGAAAAGATAACAGAGAGAAAGAGAGAGGGGGAGAGAGATTGATTGATATTTTTTATTTTGATCTGGATAGAAGATCCATTTTTAACAGTAGATAATGCAATAATATGGGAGATTTATTTGGACCCTCATGCTCAAATAAGTAGGCGAACAATCGAGATTTAAAAACAGTTAATGAAGAAACCAAGCGAAATTCACTGGGGAGCTAATGTCAAAAATACATAGTCCGGGAGCCAGCAACACTATTTTTTTTTTTTTTTTGACAAATTTGCGCAACATTTATTGTATTGTTTTCGTATCATATTAGCGCTTGTTGAACATAAAATCGACTCCTGCAGGCGCATCAGCGGGACAACGCTTATCAGCGGATTGTTTAAACAATTGAGTGATTGTCAAAAATGCGCAAAGCTGAAACTTCACGTATTGTTTATTGACAGGTCATTATGGGAAAAAAACAATTCCTGCCACCTCTACTGTTGAACGATAAATTCCTGCCAGCGGGGTGATAGTGTTGAAAAAAATATCGACTTATATCCGCAAAGCTGAAATTTGTTTTATCATTAGTTTAATAATTAAGATAGTGAAAAAAATTATGCTCCCAGCCATTTCACAGAACATGACGTCGGCAGGAGTAAAATAGTCGTACACGAAAATCCATGATATTTTCCATTCCATTATAATTGACTAATATCCGCAAAACTGAATTTTTTATTCAATTAGTTTAATGATTGAGTTAGCGAAGAAAATTAGGCTGCCAGCAATTTGACAGAACATGGCGTCGTCAGGAGGTAGTAGAGTTATTACTGGATAAGTGACATATGAGAAACCCTCAATCATCATCAATGTTTCAGATTGTTTCGATGAGTCAAGTGTCTTCGTCAGAATCCTCACTGTCACTGATATTTCCATCCTCGTCAGCATCAGATTTATTGGAGTCTGTAAAATTTTTTTTTTTTAATTTAGAATTGATAGATACATGGAAAAAATGAACTATAGTTTTTACAGTTTTCCCCATGAACAGCGCCTCTCGGAAGGAAACTGTGAACATTTTACTATATGAACATTGTATTTTTTACAATTACTAGGGTCACCGCACGCGCAAGCGCGCGCTTGTCTTTAATTGTTTTAACACTTTTTAAATAAAAATATTACTCAGGAATATTGTTTTGAATAGTTCATTGCAAAAATCACGGTATCTACGGTCGAATAGTAATTGCGCACGCTTCACTCTTACTAAATTACTCCATCACTTCACTCTTATGTCGCTATAAATAAATTTATCTGTCACGATCGCGATCGAATGTGATGCAATTGTTTCCTCTTTTTTTCTACGATCTGAAATACGCACATGAACGAACTCCGAGCACAACATCGACAACCAATCAAAGTACGTCTATAGCAGCTTCAAAAATAACTCGCACTTCGAGATTTCGTGACAACTCTTCTTTTATAAAAGGATGAATGCTGAATTATTAAACTGTAAAAATACAATGTTCACAGCAAAATATTCGGTTTCCTTTCAAAAAGCGCTGTTGATGGGAAAAACTGTGAAAATTATAGTTCATTTTTTCCGTGTATTTATCAATTCTATATCGAAAAAAAATTTTTTACGCACTCCAATGAATCTGATGATGACGGTTTGAAAGGTCGGTTTTTGTCGATATTTATGCCTCTGAGGGGCTGTGTCCGTTTTGCCCCGAAATTTTTTTTTTAACGAAATTTGGGACACAAGGACTGGGCGTCCATTTTGGGACTAAAAAATAGTTGAAAGACTATATGCTCATCAATGAAACTTGCTTAAATCCTTAAGTGTTCATTTTGCCCCATACTACCCTATAGCAACGAAAAATGTCGCTGGCTCCCGGACTAACATGGGTTTTATGACAAATGAATTTAAAAATGTAGTGGTACGCAACTTGGATATATGAAAAACATCAGAAAAACACACAGAGAGAGAGAGAGAGAGAGAGAAACAGGGCTCAGCCTGTTTCTGGGCAGTCGGACACCCCGCATTGTTCGCGTATATTAAGAGATGGGGTAGCGGCTCGAGACCAAGTATTAAAAGAAAAAATTGTAGCGCAAAAGAAAAGCCAGCGCGAACCCTGCCGTACTCTTATATATACGCGAATATGCCGGTTTTATGATATAGTACAGATATACACGAACAATGCGGCGTCCAACTACCTGATGCCGCCGAGCTGACACCTTGCCGATCACAAGAGAAAAGGAGAGCGAGAGAGATAGAGATAGCGACTTGAAGAGGAAATTAAAAAAGGACACAACATATGTAAAGTACATGTGATAATGAGATGAAAAAAAAACGCCTGGAAACACTTTCAAAAGTTCGTTCCGTATACGGTTATTTCGAATTTTGTAAAAATCCTAAAACAGTTTCTACCTCGAATCCATTCCACGTCGATAGAGATAAAATTCGAGACTCGTTACGGATTTTCTGTGATTCAAAGAATCAAGGGAAAAAAAGAATGATTCCATTTTTTATGAAAATTAATATCCAAGAGTGAGAAAGTCTGAAAAAAAGGAAAAAATTAGAACTGATAAAAGAAGTTCCCCACCATCGATGTTTGGTAGCACACGCGTGTATCTACAAAACTGTCACAAGTGATACAAAGGGACGGCGATTAAGATTTTTTTCCACTCGTGTTCGGTGTTGAATGGCAAAGAATATCTTTTTTTTGATACATTATAACTTTGTAATTATATAGCAACAGGCGAATCTCAATAAAGTGGGATTGTATCGGAACAAAACGTTCTAAAAATACTGTCCTCAGATATTTTAAAAGAAAAAAGTTGTTCTATATTGTGGTTCACTGAGAGAGAGAGCGAGAGAGGGAGAGAAAGAGAGAGAGGCGGACTAAGCAGGCAAAAAGCCTGGCACTTGTTGAACATTTCCTCAGTACAGTGCAAGGATTTGTGAAAAATTAATATGGAATCATTTATTGAAATAAATATTCGGTAAGAAAGAAACATTGCAATCGAAACAACATCTCA